>NW_027287493.1:0-55808 GCF_022747635.1 Hetaerina americana | reverse complement strand
CCCGGTGAGCTGGCCAAGCACGCCGTCTCCGAGGGGACCAAGGCCGTCACCAAGTACACCAGCTCAAAGTAAATTCCTCGACGGGATTGCTTTGATGCATCCTAACGGCCCTTCTAAGGGCCATGAAATAATCTTCAGTTTTCAAATACCCGACTGCGATGGGCAATCGTCAATACTCGGCCGCAAAGGACGTACATAAATAAACGTAAAGAGTCCCACGCTTTCCTCCGATTCACCAACTACTTACCTGGTGTGCACGCGCGCGGTTCACGAAAAAATAGAGTAAATGTAAAGGAGAAACTTATGACAATAAAAGATGGACGAATTTCTAACCTCCTACTCAAATATATTTTCTACTGCTATGCGTCTGCATTTGATGAAAATGACCGTCGAGATATTAAGGAAAAAATATTATATTCCCATGATTACTTCCCTTTCACCCAGTACTTTTCAAACCACTGACCTGCTATGCTCGTTTCTCAGACGTAAGCCTTGACTTACATGTCTCCCTCCGTCAAAAATAATATGGATTCACGGCGTCCCTCCGAAACTGGTACGCTTGTGGTCACGTTGCTCCTGCTTCACTTCCAGGGGCAGTAAATGACAGGTTCCCACATGCCCTTCCCACGCGGCCGTTTTTCCGCGAAGGCTAATTCCGCTTAACCTCCCGTCCCATCCGCTGCGTCGTAAAACTCCTCGGGGGTTCAACGCGAGGAGGCAGGCAGGTAATGCGACCCGTCCTCGCCCCAAGTTTCTACGTTAACCAGAAAAGGGCTGTCGCAATGACCCACGTGGCATTCCGCACGAGGAAGAAATTTCTGTGGAAACCATGACCCTCGCAAGCATAGAACGCAGCTGGGCAACAGCGTTCCTTGTACATTCACCAAGTCGTGACGAGCAGGCGTCGCAATAAACAAAATGGCGGGCAGTGAGCGCTTCCGTGGATTTTCCATTGTGCTAATTCTATCCAATCAATCAATTCCCAGAAACTATTTCTACGGAATGCATCGTCGTTCACAGCATATGGAATCAGCATCATTCGCACAAATAACAATTTATATAATGGGCACCGGGTTTCCTTCTTGGAAAATCGGCATCTCGCTGAAACAATGTTGATAAACCTCCTCTGAACGAATCCCCCAAGTATTTCAACGTCGAATGAATGATTTTTCATCCTTTTCCGCTATAATTTTGCGATACTGCAACGATTTAACAGCAATTGATTACAAATGCATCGAGACAGACGTGAGAAGTACACCAGTTCTTTGATCACCATGCCTCCAAATGACCGATTCTTGATATAGTTTTGCACCGGGGTCCCTTCCGCGGGACACGAAGGTTTTCCCGGTGCGAGACGGCTCATTCCCTTCCTTTGAACGAAATTAACCTTTCAAGAAATCTTTACTTGTCTTGTCACGCCACAGAACAGAAAATGTTTCTCTAGGCAAAAGTTAAATGGTCCCAGTCCCAACTTACCCGCTAATTTTATTACGTTGATACACAAGGGATGGAAGGCACACGTTAATGTTGTTTATTTCTTTGCGGGATTAGGAAAATGAAATCTAGGGAAAAGAGGTCGAAGTTTGACGTGAAAGAAGAATCTTTAAAATTAGCGGCCGGTATAATCATTTATGAGATGATTGCATAACGTTTTCATTAAGGCAACTCTTCCTACAACTGCTTTCTTTCCGAGTGCATTTCTGACGAAAAAGGTTGCCGCATGTGCCTACCTGTCCGTCCTTTTAGCATTTCTACTTTCTGCAAATTTGGTGAAAATCTTTACCGCATTAGCCCCATTGAAGAATCCACCCCGGCCGTAATTTGACACTTGGTACACGAGATCGTCACATCACCGTATTCGACAACCGATTTCCCGCAGTGGCGTTAACCGAAGGACGCTCGGCTTTGAGGACAATAGTGATTCGTGAAGCGATATTTAATCAGATTCACCTAGTAACAGTGGCCGGGAATGGAATAACGTCCTTGCCTAGGCAACTTAGTAACATACAACTTAACTACGGACGGGAGAAAATGCCGACGAGCCGTGAAGCGGTGTACATTTCATAACGATCGTGTGATTTTAAGACTCATGATATACACCATGACGATTAATTACCTTAGCAGTTGTGGTGATGCTTAATCACCGGGATATCATGTAATGTCATACCAGTCACAGCGAGGCGTTAATACTTAACATCGAACTTTGTCAAATTTGTGTAGTTGAAATCACCCTTATGACATCTGTTAATAAATTCATCCACACAGAGTACCAAATTAGTAAAATATCTCGGGTACGCAGCGATATGTAAACGGAGACAGTTTTTTTTCAAAATCTCGGAATGGATGACAAACATCCTCCATTAGCGAACATTTATGACAGTCATCACCAAAATACCTACCTCCTGCCGTGATAATGTCAAATTTTGCAATGCAACTACTGGTAATAAGAATGATTAAATTCGAGTCAACTAGTGTTACTTTCGAATAACGTTCCCCCATTGACACAACTGTCATTTACATATGAACACTAGAAACTAACACACACGAACGTGCACATAGACCTACGCAACCTTCAGTCGTCTACTTCATCGCGAGTGGATTGAATCCTCTTTACTCCCGATTGACTTTCGCTTCACATTGCAATGATCCCAGATTGGCCGGGGAAAAGACGACTATTTGTTTTCCTGTTCACTGGAATGCTTATTTCGTATCTTTTATGGTGATGTGCTAGGTACCAGACAGCTTAAAATTGTTAATCATCGTTCTTTTATTACTCGTGACGATAAAGTTGCTTCCGCATCGCTAGGAACCTCAAGGAATCAACAATGAACGGGGATGAAATATTTGATGGGTCCACATGTATTGATTAAGTAATGCAGAACGAAGTAGATACTGAGTAATTGAATTAACACAGGGGCTTCTTCGAGACAGAACCGAGAAATGATGTTCCGTGAACTGTCGACGGTGATACGAGTTCCACGAAAGAGAGGTCGTAGAGGAATGAACGGTTCCGGCTGTTAATTCCGCCCCTAGTCCCCCCAACCCGCAAGCACTGGAAACCAGCCTGGATCCCTGATTACGATCCCAGGAAAAATCGTATTCAAGTCTTTCCTACGCCAGATAGTATAATCTGTCATCACTATTGAACGCCGCATCACGCCCCGACGGCTTTTTCCCACGTTTTTTTTTTATTTATTCACAGGAATGTTTTCCAGGTAAGGGCTATTCACTCTACCTCATCCGTCAATCACTATCCCGACCCTCGAAAGTTATAAGGAAAAGTCGACCATTGCTCTAATGAAAGATATTATTCCAACGGCATGGAGGGACACACATTATGTCGATTGGAAAGAAGTGGAAACGATGTGAAATTAGGTTGGAAGCAACTGAAAAATATTGAGACACGAATACAAGCCGTCATAGCTCCGCAACTACGACGAAAGGGATGTGGATATTATCGAGTTAAACGCATCTGTCCTATTTGCTTATGGCGATTGCAATTGCTCTTTCTTTTTTTTCCGTACGCAAAATTAGTTATCGACAGCGGTCACCTCTCCATCACTTAACCCACAGTTGTAACGGTAAATGCCATGCCATTTGATACGTGTAAAACGATCGCTTAAGGTGAGACACCCAGTTAGGTGAAGTAAGGCGCGAGACGCCTGTTTCCCATCGTAATGATCGCGCATACAATCCCGCGATGCGCCCTATTTTCGCAGTTTCCGTGAATAAGACGTACGGCGGGGGATGTGCACCGAGCGAAGTTGCCGACACGAATTACGTACGCTTACGAGAGCCTGGTTTTCAAGGAGTCGCTTTCACGTTGACTACGTCCCCGAGGTATCCCATCACACAGGGTCATTTAACGTGACATACAGCGTGTGTGTGGGAGGGATTTTTTTTAAGGTCGTAGGGGTGTATTCCGTAACTTGACGGCACCGTGGAGAAAAGCACATCCAACGCATCGCACAGGGAAGGAAGGTGTTTCTTTGTAATAAAAGAAATGAACGCGATAACAAGTCGACGGCAGACGACTCTCCTCTTCGAAAGACGTGCAAGGAAACTAGGGTAGACATCCGCGGAAACGTGGATGTGGCGCCGTTTCAACGACAATAAGAGTTTTCCCGTGATGAAGTATCATTTCGTTTCCGATGACATGCCGGTTGCTACAAATTCATCATCCCGCAACGAGGTACCGACGTCCGAAGCCGTTGGAAACTCGTCACGGCCGGGTCGCCACTGCGCGCCCTCGGCTACTACATTGTTTTTCCCGCCCGCTCACGGGGCTAAAGCATAATTCGGCGCCATCCTCGACTTTGTTGTACGTGAACTTTGACGTCCCATTCGCGTGCGTACAGTTCATTTCTTTTTCCCCTTCGGCCACCCCATGCAACCATTTCGAAGCCCACGCGGACGCGTCGTAAGGCGTGCGCTTAACGGGTGACTCCGTCTCCATTTGCGACTCGATAATCCTTTCCCACGGGCGCGGGAGGTGGGTGCGTCGCGACGCCCCCGAGTCGTCGAAAAATGCATAAACGTCCGCTTACGGGACAGGCACCGGGGAGGAACAGGAGGAAGGTTTGACAGGCGCCGAGTCAGGGGGAAGGCGTCCGAAGGGACCGTCTTCTCGGGGCCGCTTTCCGCGGCCGGCGCGCGGCCCACCGGGTCGCGAGCGCGTCCAATACCAGGTGAAGGATGGCCTCGAACGTACGTTACCTCGGATCTCGAGGAATCGACCCCGGTAGAAACGTGCGCAACGTTTATTCCCGGGTACGCCTTCGACAGGACGACAACCCGTATTTTGACGACCCGCTGCACACGAACTGGGCTCGCCAAACGCCTGGCGCCGCCACGGCCGACAGGGTGGAACCCTGACGGGCGCCGCGGCGCAAGGCGCCCTCGTTACGCGCCCCCGACACTCTCCGAAACGCGAAAGTCGGAGGAGGAGTGGAGTACAAACAATCCGAGAAGCGCACCGGAGGCGAGAGGAAGAGATCGTATTTTGCTCCGAAATGGTACGATAGCAAGGTGGACTTTCGTATGAAATCCTGTCTTGGTAATTTTCTCTTTCTATCATCACGCAGCAGCCGATAACATGGCAGACGCAGCATCTGGAGCAGCGGCAGCCGCACCACCGGCAGCCCAGCCTTCGGGCACCGTCGCAGTAAAACCCCTGCCTTCTTCAGGAACCTCCGCGGCTTCCAAGAAGGCCAGCAAGGGCGGAGCAGCCAAGAAGGCTCGCGCAAAGCCGTCGCACCCGCCCACTTCCGAGATGGTTAACAACGCAGTCAAGGGCCTCAAGGAGCGCGGTGGCTCTTCCCTTCAAGCCATCAAGAAGTACATCGCAGCCAGCTACAAAGTGGACGCCGAGAGGCTCTCGCCTTTCATCAAGAAGTACCTCAAGGCGGCCGTCACCGCCGGAACTCTCGTCCAGACCAAGGGAAAGGGCGCCTCAGGTTCCTTCAAGCTGAGCCACAGCAAGAAGGCCGCACCCGCGGCAGCCAGCGGGACGACCAAGGCGAAAAAGGTCGTCAAGAAGACGGGAGTAAAGAAACCGAAAGCGGTCGGAGCCAAGAAGTCCTCCGAGAAGGCGTCCAGTGGCACCAAGAGGTCCGCGCCCAAGGAGCGAAGCAAGTCCGCGCCACCAGCCAAGAAGGCGAAGAAGGCGGCGGACAAGCCAAAGAAGAAGCCGGCGGCTGGGAAACCCGCCGCCAAGGCGGCAAAGTCCCCGTCGAAGGCGAAAAAGGCGGCCACCAAACCCAAGACCCCCAAGCCCAAGAAGACGCCCACCAAGGCCAAGCCCGCCGCCAAGAAACCTTCCGCCGCCCAGAAAAAGAAGTGAACCATCACTGCTTCGCCACCGGCGCACCTAGGACAGCAGACAGCGTCCAATCTCGGTCCTTTTTAGGACCATCATGTCTTCCAAAGATGCTTGCCACTCAATGCCCACGCCACCGAGCACGCCCAAAGTTAACATTTATCATGATTAATGCCATGCAAAAACAACGGTCCTATTTAAAATTGATGATGCGACATGGACGGACGAAAAAAAAAAAATTAAGAATAACATTCATAGAACGTGTAAAATGAACAACACGTCACGGAGTATTGTTTTCTTTTCGTAAAGCGCGTCGGGTAAGTTTTCGCACGAACTTTTATTTCATCTCATTTCATGCGTGGCCGTGCCAACGCACTTGCCATGCGCAAAGGAAATTTCATGTCGTCCATCATTCCAATGGATTTACATCGTCGTCAATTATTGTGCGATCGTGCTAAATTCAAACTTTTAAGTATGTACTGGTCCTGAAAAGGACCTTTGTTTTTCGGCCGAAAGTAGCTTTCTAAGCTCGCTCTCCGCGGATACGGCGGGCCAGCTGGATGTCCTTGGGCATGATGGTCACACGCTTAGCGTGGATGGCGCAGAGGTTGGTGTCCTCAAAGAGACCCACTAGGTAAGCCTCGCTGGCCTCCTGGAGAGCCATGACGGCGGAGCTCTGGAACCGAAGATCGGTCTTGAAGTCCTGGGCGATCTCACGCACCAGGCGCTGGAAGGGCAGCTTGCGGATGAGGAGCTCCGTGCTCTTCTGGTATCTCCTGATCTCACGAAGGGCCACGGTACCGGGGCGGTACCTGTGGGGCTTCTTGACGCCTCCCGTCGCCGGCGCGCTCTTGCGAGCGGCCTTGGTGGCCAGCTGCTTCCTCGGGGCCTTTCCTCCGGTGGACTTGCGGGCTGTCTGCTTCGTACGTGCCATTTCTGCGATCTGTAAAAAGCCGGGTCAACGCCGTCTTTTAAGCACTTCCGAGAATGGCGCCAGATAGTACGGGCGACGCTGATTGGTGGAGAGGTCGGGTACGTCATCGCCGCGGCGGCGACGTTTATAAATACCGGCGAAGGTGCATTTCAGGTCATCAGACAGCAGCCCTTACTACGAGCAGACTACAGAGATGACTGGACGCGGCAAGGGAGGAAAAGGCCTGGGAAAGGGAGGAGCCAAACGTCATCGCAAAGTTCTCCGCGATAACATCCAGGGCATCACCAAGCCGGCCATCCGCCGTCTCGCCCGCCGAGGTGGAGTGAAGCGTATCTCCGGACTCATCTACGAGGAGACGCGCGGTGTGCTCAAGGTGTTCCTTGAGAACGTTATTCGTGACGCCGTCACCTACACCGAACACGCCAAGAGGAAGACCGTCACAGCCATGGACGTCGTGTACGCACTCAAGAGACAGGGCCGCACTCTCTACGGGTTTGGCGGTTAGACACGACGCGACGGGATCGCCATCCGACACCCGGCGTACGTCGATAAAAAAGGTCCTTCTAAGGACCAATACAATGTTCAGAGATGGAGCCAATCCTTTGCCATAACGGAACGAAAAATTATTCCCTATTCGCCATAGCGTGTGTGACGGCGATAAATAGTAAAGTAAGACCTGTTCGAACGCACCGGAAAAAAAATGGCGGTGATAATAGAGTTGAAATTGTATGAGCCATTACCGACGTAAAAGACATTGTCAGCGAATCGGAATAAGCACGTGGCAACGGACTGGCGACAATGTAAATCGCGCCGTTGCAACCGTACATGAATTAGCACGTGGCAACGGACTGGCGACAATGTATATCGCGCCGTTGCAACCATGCATGTTAACAAGAAATGAGCGGCAGATTGCAGGTGAAATTTTATGACAGACTATGAAATACATCGTAAACGAATCAGTGTCACCTTCAATCATTCTTCGTTGCATTTCAGCGAACGCTTTCACTTTTTATACGCTGTATTTCCCATCGTTTACCTTAGCCCAATTATAGCTCCACTTTTCAGTCCCTATGCTTATCACGTTTATTGTTATTATTTTTTTTTTCACATGACATTTATCGCGTACATCTCTCTAGTATGTTCTGGTCCTGAAAAGGACCTTTTATGCGCACAGCGTGATGCTTATGCCTTCTTCTCAGTCTTCTTGGGCAGGAGCACCGCCTGGATGTTCGGAAGGACACCTCCCTGAGCGATGGTAACGGCCGACAGGAGCTTATTCAACTCCTCGTCGTTGCGGATGGCCAACTGCAAGTGACGAGGGATGATTCTCGTCTTCTTGTTGTCCCTGGCAGCGTTACCGGCCAACTCGAGGACTTCCGCGGCCAGGTACTCCATGACGGCGGCCAAGTAGACTGGGGCACCGGCACCAACACGCTCGGCATAGTTCCCCTTGCGGAGCAGACGGTGGATACGACCGACCGGAAACTGAAGACCGGCCCTGCTGGAGCGGGACTTGGACTTCCCCTTCACTTTTCCTCCCTTTCCTCGTCCGGACATGGCTGAATGCTTCTTTATCTGGTAGTGCTGTCTAATCGCTGTCCGACTCCTGGGCGCATTTATATAGGCTGCCGCCGTCCGAGCGACGCCACATCATGCTTTTACGTGATTGGTCGTCGAGGAGATTCGGCTCACGGAACGGACCAGGGGTACATAAGCAGGCGACTGATGTTAGGCAAAAATACTGAAATCGACCCCGTTCGCCGAACGTGATCACCATGCCACCCAAGACGAGCGGAAAGGCTGCGAAGAAAGCGGGCAAGGCCCAGAAGAACATCTCCAAGGGAGACAAGAAGAAGAAGCGCAGGAGGAAGGAGAGCTACGCAATCTACATCTACAAAGTGCTGAAGCAGGTGCACCCCGACACCGGAATCTCCAGCAAGGCCATGAGCATCATGAACAGCTTCGTCAACGACATTTTCGAGAGAATCGCCGCCGAAGCTTCTCGCCTGGCTCACTACAACAAGCGCTCCACCATCACCAGCCGGGAGGTGCAGACCGCCGTCAGGCTCTTGCTTCCCGGTGAGCTGGCCAAGCACGCCGTCTCCGAGGGGACCAAGGCCGTCACCAAGTACACCAGCTCAAAGTAAATTCCTCGACGGGATTGCTTTGATGCATCCTAACGGCCCTTCTAAGGGCCATGAAATAATCTTCAGTTTTCAAATACCCGACTGCGATGGGCAATCGTCAATACTCGGCCGCAAAGGACGTACATAAATAAACGTAAAGAGTCCCACGCTTTCCTCCGATTCACCAACTACTTACCTGGTGTGCACGCGCGCGGTTCACGAAAAAATAGAGTAAATGTAAAGGAGAAACTTATGACAATAAAAGATGGACGAATTTCTAACCTCCTACTCAAATATATTTTCTACTGCTATGCGTCTGCATTTGATGAAAATGACCGTCGAGATATTAAGGAAAAAATATTATATTCCCATGATTACTTCCCTTTCACCCAGTACTTTTCAAACCACTGACCTGCTATGCTCGTTTCTCAGACGTAAGCCTTGACTTACATGTCTCCCTCCGTCAAAAATAATATGGATTCACGGCGTCCCTCCGAAACTGGTACGCTTGTGGTCACGTTGCTCCTGCTTCACTTCCAGGGGCAGTAAATGACAGGTTCCCACATGCCCTTCCCACGCGGCCGTTTTTCCGCGAAGGCTAATTCCGCTTAACCTCCCGTCCCATCCGCTGCGTCGTAAAACTCCTCGGGGGTTCAACGCGAGGAGGCAGGCAGGTAATGCGACCCGTCCTCGCCCCAAGTTTCTACGTTAACCAGAAAAGGGCTGTCGCAATGACCCACGTGGCATTCCGCACGAGGAAGAAATTTCTGTGGAAACCATGACCCTCGCAAGCATAGAACGCAGCTGGGCAACAGCGTTCCTTGTACATTCACCAAGTCGTGACGAGCAGGCGTCGCAATAAACAAAATGGCGGGCAGTGAGCGCTTCCGTGGATTTTCCATTGTGCTAATTCTATCCAATCAATCAATTCCCAGAAACTATTTCTACGGAATGCATCGTCGTTCACAGCATATGGAATCAGCATCATTCGCACAAATAACAATTTATATAATGGGCACCGGGTTTCCTTCTTGGAAAATCGGCATCTCGCTGAAACAATGTTGATAAACCTCCTCTGAACGAATCCCCCAAGTATTTCAACGTCGAATGAATGATTTTTCATCCTTTTCCGCTATAATTTTGCGATACTGCAACGATTTAACAGCAATTGATTACAAATGCATCGAGACAGACGTGAGAAGTACACCAGTTCTTTGATCACCATGCCTCCAAATGACCGATTCTTGATATAGTTTTGCACCGGGGTCCCTTCCGCGGGACACGAAGGTTTTCCCGGTGCGAGACGGCTCATTCCCTTCCTTTGAACGAAATTAACCTTTCAAGAAATCTTTACTTGTCTTGTCACGCCACAGAACAGAAAATGTTTCTCTAGGCAAAAGTTAAATGGTCCCAGTCCCAACTTACCCGCTAATTTTATTACGTTGATACACAAGGGATGGAAGGCACACGTTAATGTTGTTTATTTCTTTGCGGGATTAGGAAAATGAAATCTAGGGAAAAGAGGTCGAAGTTTGACGTGAAAGAAGAATCTTTAAAATTAGCGGCCGGTATAATCATTTATGAGATGATTGCATAACGTTTTCATTAAGGCAACTCTTCCTACAACTGCTTTCTTTCCGAGTGCATTTCTGACGAAAAAGGTTGCCGCATGTGCCTACCTGTCCGTCCTTTTAGCATTTCTACTTTCTGCAAATTTGGTGAAAATCTTTACCGCATTAGCCCCATTGAAGAATCCACCCCGGCCGTAATTTGACACTTGGTACACGAGATCGTCACATCACCGTATTCGACAACCGATTTCCCGCAGTGGCGTTAACCGAAGGACGCTCGGCTTTGAGGACAATAGTGATTCGTGAAGCGATATTTAATCAGATTCACCTAGTAACAGTGGCCGGGAATGGAATAACGTCCTTGCCTAGGCAACTTAGTAACATACAACTTAACTACGGACGGGAGAAAATGCCGACGAGCCGTGAAGCGGTGTACATTTCATAACGATCGTGTGATTTTAAGACTCATGATATACACCATGACGATTAATTACCTTAGCAGTTGTGGTGATGCTTAATCACCGGGATATCATGTAATGTCATACCAGTCACAGCGAGGCGTTAATACTTAACATCGAACTTTGTCAAATTTGTGTAGTTGAAATCACCCTTATGACATCTGTTAATAAATTCATCCACACAGAGTACCAAATTAGTAAAATATCTCGGGTACGCAGCGATATGTAAACGGAGACAGTTTTTTTTCAAAATCTCGGAATGGATGACAAACATCCTCCATTAGCGAACATTTATGACAGTCATCACCAAAATACCTACCTCCTGCCGTGATAATGTCAAATTTTGCAATGCAACTACTGGTAATAAGAATGATTAAATTCGAGTCAACTAGTGTTACTTTCGAATAACGTTCCCCCATTGACACAACTGTCATTTACATATGAACACTAGAAACTAACACACACGAACGTGCACATAGACCTACGCAACCTTCAGTCGTCTACTTCATCGCGAGTGGATTGAATCCTCTTTACTCCCGATTGACTTTCGCTTCACATTGCAATGATCCCAGATTGGCCGGGGAAAAGACGACTATTTGTTTTCCTGTTCACTGGAATGCTTATTTCGTATCTTTTATGGTGATGTGCTAGGTACCAGACAGCTTAAAATTGTTAATCATCGTTCTTTTATTACTCGTGACGATAAAGTTGCTTCCGCATCGCTAGGAACCTCAAGGAATCAACAATGAACGGGGATGAAATATTTGATGGGTCCACATGTATTGATTAAGTAATGCAGAACGAAGTAGATACTGAGTAATTGAATTAACACAGGGGCTTCTTCGAGACAGAACCGAGAAATGATGTTCCGTGAACTGTCGACGGTGATACGAGTTCCACGAAAGAGAGGTCGTAGAGGAATGAACGGTTCCGGCTGTTAATTCCGCCCCTAGTCCCCCCAACCCGCAAGCACTGGAAACCAGCCTGGATCCCTGATTACGATCCCAGGAAAAATCGTATTCAAGTCTTTCCTACGCCAGATAGTATAATCTGTCATCACTATTGAACGCCGCATCACGCCCCGACGGCTTTTTCCCACGTTTTTTTTTTATTTATTCACAGGAATGTTTTCCAGGTAAGGGCTATTCACTCTACCTCATCCGTCAATCACTATCCCGACCCTCGAAAGTTATAAGGAAAAGTCGACCATTGCTCTAATGAAAGATATTATTCCAACGGCATGGAGGGACACACATTATGTCGATTGGAAAGAAGTGGAAACGATGTGAAATTAGGTTGGAAGCAACTGAAAAATATTGAGACACGAATACAAGCCGTCATAGCTCCGCAACTACGACGAAAGGGATGTGGATATTATCGAGTTAAACGCATCTGTCCTATTTGCTTATGGCGATTGCAATTGCTCTTTCTTTTTTTTCCGTACGCAAAATTAGTTATCGACAGCGGTCACCTCTCCATCACTTAACCCACAGTTGTAACGGTAAATGCCATGCCATTTGATACGTGTAAAACGATCGCTTAAGGTGAGACACCCAGTTAGGTGAAGTAAGGCGCGAGACGCCTGTTTCCCATCGTAATGATCGCGCATACAATCCCGCGATGCGCCCTATTTTCGCAGTTTCCGTGAATAAGACGTACGGCGGGGGATGTGCACCGAGCGAAGTTGCCGACACGAATTACGTACGCTTACGAGAGCCTGGTTTTCAAGGAGTCGCTTTCACGTTGACTACGTCCCCGAGGTATCCCATCACACAGGGTCATTTAACGTGACATACAGCGTGTGTGTGGGAGGGATTTTTTTTAAGGTCGTAGGGGTGTATTCCGTAACTTGACGGCACCGTGGAGAAAAGCACATCCAACGCATCGCACAGGGAAGGAAGGTGTTTCTTTGTAATAAAAGAAATGAACGCGATAACAAGTCGACGGCAGACGACTCTCCTCTTCGAAAGACGTGCAAGGAAACTAGGGTAGACATCCGCGGAAACGTGGATGTGGCGCCGTTTCAACGACAATAAGAGTTTTCCCGTGATGAAGTATCATTTCGTTTCCGATGACATGCCGGTTGCTACAAATTCATCATCCCGCAACGAGGTACCGACGTCCGAAGCCGTTGGAAACTCGTCACGGCCGGGTCGCCACTGCGCGCCCTCGGCTACTACATTGTTTTTCCCGCCCGCTCACGGGGCTAAAGCATAATTCGGCGCCATCCTCGACTTTGTTGTACGTGAACTTTGACGTCCCATTCGCGTGCGTACAGTTCATTTCTTTTTCCCCTTCGGCCACCCCATGCAACCATTTCGAAGCCCACGCGGACGCGTCGTAAGGCGTGCGCTTAACGGGTGACTCCGTCTCCATTTGCGACTCGATAATCCTTTCCCACGGGCGCGGGAGGTGGGTGCGTCGCGACGCCCCCGAGTCGTCGAAAAATGCATAAACGTCCGCTTACGGGACAGGCACCGGGGAGGAACAGGAGGAAGGTTTGACAGGCGCCGAGTCAGGGGGAAGGCGTCCGAAGGGACCGTCTTCTCGGGGCCGCTTTCCGCGGCCGGCGCGCGGCCCACCGGGTCGCGAGCGCGTCCAATACCAGGTGAAGGATGGCCTCGAACGTACGTTACCTCGGATCTCGAGGAATCGACCCCGGTAGAAACGTGCGCAACGTTTATTCCCGGGTACGCCTTCGACAGGACGACAACCCGTATTTTGACGACCCGCTGCACACGAACTGGGCTCGCCAAACGCCTGGCGCCGCCACGGCCGACAGGGTGGAACCCTGACGGGCGCCGCGGCGCAAGGCGCCCTCGTTACGCGCCCCCGACACTCTCCGAAACGCGAAAGTCGGAGGAGGAGTGGAGTACAAACAATCCGAGAAGCGCACCGGAGGCGAGAGGAAGAGATCGTATTTTGCTCCGAAATGGTACGATAGCAAGGTGGACTTTCGTATGAAATCCTGTCTTGGTAATTTTCTCTTTCTATCATCACGCAGCAGCCGATAACATGGCAGACGCAGCATCTGGAGCAGTGGCAGCCGCACCACCGGCAGCCCAGCCTTCGGGCACCGTCGCAGTAAAACCCCTGCCTTCTTCAGGAACCTCCGCGGCTTCCAAGAAGGCCAGCAAGGGCGGAGCAGCCAAGAAGGCTCGCGCAAAGCCGTCGCACCCGCCCACTTCCGAGATGGTTAACAACGCAGTCAAGGGCCTCAAGGAGCGCGGTGGCTCTTCCCTTCAAGCCATCAAGAAGTACATCGCAGCCAGCTACAAAGTGGACGCCGAGAGGCTCTCGCCTTTCATCAAGAAGTACCTCAAGGCGGCCGTCACCGCCGGAACTCTCGTCCAGACCAAGGGAAAGGGCGCCTCAGGTTCCTTCAAGCTGAGCCACAGCAAGAAGGCCGCACCCGCGGCAGCCAGCGGGACGACCAAGGCGAAAAAGGTCGTCAAGAAGACGGGAGTAAAGAAACCGAAAGCGGTCGGAGCCAAGAAGTCCTCCGAGAAGGCGTCCAGTGGCACCAAGAGGTCCGCGCCCAAGGAGCGAAGCAAGTCCGCGCCACCAGCCAAGAAGGCGAAGAAGGCGGCGGACAAGCCAAAGAAGAAGCCGGCGGCTGGGAAACCCGCCGCCAAGGCGGCAAAGTCCCCGTCGAAGGCGAAAAAGGCGGCCACCAAACCCAAGACCCCCAAGCCCAAGAAGACGCCCACCAAGGCCAAGCCCGCCGCCAAGAAACCTTCCGCCGCCCAGAAAAAGAAGTGAACCATCACTGCTTCGCCACCGGCGCACCTAGGACAGCAGACAGCGTCCAATCTCGGTCCTTTTTAGGACCATCATGTCTTCCAAAGATGCTTGCCACTCAATGCCCACGCCACCGAGCACGCCCAAAGTTAACATTTATCATGATTAATGCCATGCAAAAACAACGGTCCTATTTAAAATTGATGATGCGACATGGACGGACGAAAAAAAAAAAATTAAGAATAACATTCATAGAACGTGTAAAATGAACAACACGTCACGGAGTATTGTTTTCTTTTCGTAAAGCGCGTCGGGTAAGTTTTCGCACGAACTTTTATTTCATCTCATTTCATGCGTGGCCGTGCCAACGCACTTGCCATGCGCAAAGGAAATTTCATGTCGTCCATCATTCCAATGGATTTACATCGTCGTCAATTATTGTGCGATCGTGCTAAATTCAAACTTTTAAGTATGTACTGGTCCTGAAAAGGACCTTTGTTTTTCGGCCGAAAGTAGCTTTCTAAGCTCGCTCTCCGCGGATACGGCGGGCCAGCTGGATGTCCTTGGGCATGATGGTCACACGCTTAGCGTGGATGGCGCAGAGGTTGGTGTCCTCAAAGAGACCCACTAGGTAAGCCTCGCTGGCCTCCTGGAGAGCCATGACGGCGGAGCTCTGGAACCGAAGATCGGTCTTGAAGTCCTGGGCGATCTCACGCACCAGGCGCTGGAAGGGCAGCTTGCGGATGAGGAGCTCCGTGCTCTTCTGGTATCTCCTGATCTCACGAAGGGCCACGGTACCGGGGCGGTACCTGTGGGGCTTCTTGACGCCTCCCGTCGCCGGCGCGCTCTTGCGAGCGGCCTTGGTGGCCAGCTGCTTCCTCGGGGCCTTTCCTCCGGTGGACTTGCGGGCTGTCTGCTTCGTACGTGCCATTTCTGCGATCTGTAAAAAGCCGGGTCAACGCCGTCTTTTAAGCACTTCCGAGAATGGCGCCAGATAGTACGGGCGACGCTGATTGGTGGAGAGGTCGGGTACGTCATCGCCGCGGCGGCGACGTTTATAAATACCGGCGAAGGTGCATTTCAGGTCATCAGACATTAGAGATCAGATCAGATTAGACATCAGACATTAGACATCAGAGATTAGACGATCATCAGAGAGATCAGAGATCAGGATTAAGTTTTCAAATAACACTTTCGATATTCAAGAGAGAAAACTGCAGCGGAGTGAGCTGCTACCATCCTTACAAAGGGTATTATAGCCCAGGCTGCAAGGCACCCGGGAGGAGTGGCTAACTCAGCACCACTTACTCACTCTCGGGTGGCGCTCTGCGCCTCATCAATATTAAGCGGTCGCCTCATTTCGGCAATCCAGTAAAGCACCGTAAGGTGCATTGCACTTACTGGGGAACCGGGTGGGTCCCCACGCTAGGGTGTCCCTAAAAACGACCATACCAGTGCTATCGTACCATTTCGGAGCAATCTGAAATTTCGAAAAATCATAATTTTTGACAATTAACAGCAATATTCGGCCGCTTACGGAGTACAAACCGCTGTAATTAACATTTACTAGACTTAAAAGGTTAGATTTGATTTAATATCTGATGAAACTTTGTTTGTAGCACTGCTTATGTACGCTACAATCTCTTTGTAAACCCCTTCGGGGGTATCGTACCATTTCGGAGCAAAGTCTTGCTCCGCAACACATCGCTCAGAAGGCTAATCCTGTCCTTCTAATGGACACCAATAAGGCCCAGGAACAGGGTAAAACACTACCCCCTGCATTGCCATTGCAGGGAATGTTTAAACCGTCATACACCCTTACGGTACACAGCAATAACGGCCCCCCTACCAAGGAGGCCCTCAAAAACGCGGAAAAATGCTCACTAGACCCGGCATTGAAACCAGAAAGAGCCGTCAACATGCATTCTGGAAACACCGATTATGCGAGAGAATCACATACACCGGCTTCACCGTCCCCTGCTGTAGCAACAGCTATAGCAGCTATCAACAGAGAAAAACTTTTAAAAGCAAAAGCTCAGAAACCACACGAGCCACGTGCGAAGGACACCATCGTCCCCGATTGTGACAAACCATGCCCACCGTCCACCCCTTCAGCGGAAGCCACTTTAGCCCTCCCGCTCGATACGAATACCCACAATGGCCCACAAGCGCAAACCTCGCATGGTCAGGACGACGACAGCTTCACTGTTGTTTCTAGAAAGAAAGGCACACCCTTAAAAAGACGCAGGGTAGTCGAATCCCCAGAGATAGCTCAAGCAAATAGTTTTGCCCCCTTAGACACGCCGGAGGTGATGGAGACTCAGCCCCCTGTCCCAAAATCCACCAAAATCCCGGCAATCACAGTTCACAACGTTTCTGGGTGGGTAGAACTGTCAAAGGAGCTTACAACGAACCTCCTTACCCCCCCTAAGTGCACTTTGAAAGGACTGAACAGAGTCGCCATCAACTGCGCAAATGTTGAAGATTACTTAAAGACAAAAGAAATCTTGCGCAAAAGAAAATTAGAATTCTCTTCATACCAGATTCCCACCGACAGACTCAGTGAATTCTGCGTTAGAAACCTGGTCGGCGACGTTAGCTCGTCTGACTTAGAAGACGAACTAAAACGTCTTGGGTTCGTAACCAAAAGCGTTACCCAACTAACCACTACTAAACCTACCCTAAAGGACAGAGAACTAGGGAAAACCTCAGGCACCAAGAGACTGATACCAGTTTTTCATGTAATCTTAACTAAAGACCCACAACCAGGAGATCTCCTCAAAGTTGAATGGCTGCTGACCATGCGAGTGAACATCACGAAATTCACAAAACCTAAGGGCGTGATACAGTGCCACAAATGCCAGGGCTTCGGGCATACAAAAAACTATTGCGACATTCGGCCCCGTTGCGTTAAGTGCGCCGGCGCGCACCTAACGACCGAATGCGAAAAAAAAGATCGCACTACGCCCGCGAGGTGCGTGAATTGTGCAATGGACCACCCAGCCAATTATCGCGGTTGTCCAGTCTACAAATGGGAAAACCAGCGACGATTGGCGCGTGAAAAGCGCGACACAAACTCCCGTGGATCAGACCAAGGGAAAACATTTATACCTGCCCCGGCTCCCAACAGGAACGCTTGGGCTCCGCGAGCTCAAGGTCCTTTGCAGGGCCAAACATCTTTTGCTGTCACCAACCTATTTCCCTCCTTACCCCCTCCTAGAATCCCTCCTCCCCATGTCATCAACCCTCTAATGCCTGGTGGCGCTATTTCACAATCCTCTTCTTCCTCTAACAGTCACCTACCAAAACTCCCTACTTCAAATCCAGTACACGGAGAACAGACACTTTTTGGATATTTCATGTCAATGCACAACCAGTTAAGTCTCCTAAAGACAAAAACGGAGAAGAAAATCTTTATGCTCCAGCAATTATGCGAGTTGCACGAGCTTAATGACTAGTAAGCTCCGCAACATCTGCCTTCTCAGTTGGAATTGCAACGGCATACTCGGCCGCCAACGGGAATTCAAAAATTTTATAAGCTCTGGCAATTTTGATGTAGTCGCCCTTCAGGAGACGCATCTAACACCCAGTCACAGATTCTACATACCCAACTACACCACATATCGGCGAGACCGTCCCACTGCTCGCGGTGGAGGCGTGCTTATCGCAGTTAAATCCTCAATAAAACACAAAGCATTGAAAGCACACGCCCTTAGTACACTAGAATGCGTCGGAATACGACTCCCAACTCCCATAGGTGACCTTGACATCTATTCAGCTTACCAACCTTGTGGTAAAACTGTTGTTCCTGACGAAATTCGTCCCTTATTCCCGGCTGACAGACGCGTCGTAGCCATCGGCGATTGGAATTCAAAACATTTAGAATGGGGGTGCCGGTCCGCGAATAGTAATGGCCGGCGTTTGCTTAATATTGTAAACTCCATCATGCTAGGCGTCGAAGTGCCACTAACGGCGACGCACATTGATAATCGTGGAGGAGAGGACATCCTCGATTTCTGCCTTACCAACAACTTACCTGTCATAGAGACTCCAACGGTACTACCCGATCTCTCCAGTGATCATTATCCGATTAAAGCCAACATTGCGACTGTCCCTTATGAGCAACCTCCTTCCATCTCTGTAAGAACGAACTGGAAACAGTTCGCCACCCTTACAGAAAACGCATTCACAGCAATCCCCATCCCACAATCCTCAGACAGGCAGGACATTGACGCGCATGTCCTTGCCATTACAGAAACAATGCGGGAAGCGCATGCACTTGCATCACTCCCGTACCCTCACCCCCCTCCTCCTTCAAACGCCCTACCCGACGACATCCTGATGCTCATAAAACAGCGTAACAAGGCCCGCAGACAATGGGCGCGAACCAGGGATGGCGCCTATAAACGGCGTTATAACTTTTTCGCGTCCTGCGTCAAACGCGAAATCAGAAATCGGTTCAATGACCAATGGAGAGACAAACTCGACAACCTTTCCTTTGACGACGGTTCCCTTTGGAAGGTTGCTAAGCAACTGACCAAAAAAGGACGTCCCGACCAGCCCATCAGGCACAATAACAACTTGTATTTTGACGCCAATGACAAGGCAGAAATCCTCGCCAACGCATTTCAGGAAACCATGACTCTTCGAAACGACTGGCCAAGAACTGTGGAGGACGGGGAGGCTGAGGCTGCTGTAAGGAGCCTAAGTTTCCTTCCGACTCCGCCTTTCCAACCAGTGACAGAGACGGAGCTAAGAATGACAATTAAATACTTGAACCCGAAAAAAGCCCCGGGTATTGATGACATTTCAAACAGGCATTTAAAGAACGCGCCACTGCCGGCCGTTCGTCACTTGCTGGGCTTATTTAATAACTGTCTTTCCTCTTGCTATTTTCCCGATTCCTGGAAAATAGCAAAACTTTGCCTGCTTGCCAAACCAGGCAAAGACCCGACAATTCCTCTCAACCGCAGACCTATATCTTTACTTTCCTCTATCTCTAAACTGTTTGAATCGATTTTGAAAGCCCGTCTAGACCTCTTCCTACGGACAAACGACGTAATACGACCGGAACAAATGGGATTCCGGGAAGGACATTCCACCTCCCTGCAAATACTCAGACTAGCAGAGTATATCAGCCACGGCATGCAGAACAACCAACACATTGCAGTGTTGTTCTTGGATGTGGCCAAGGCGTTCGACCAAGTCTGGCATGATGGATTGATACTTAAACTAATTAAAATCGGGGTTCCATTACATCTCATCAAGATGTTCCATAGTTTTCTCGCTTCACGAGCTATACATGTCGCCGAAAACGGAGCTCTGTCAACCGGGAAACAGATAAATTGTGGCGTCCCGCAGGGCGCCATATTATCTCCTACTCTCTTCAACTGCTATGTCAACGATCTTCCTTCTTCTCCACAAACTCAAACTTTCATGTTCGCCGACGATACTGCTATCGCGGCAAGATCTTGGAGCGGCACGTGTGCCTTCCGAAAGATACAAAACCACCTATCTTTACTTGAAAAGTGGACCGTCGACTCGAAAGTAACAATAAATGCTGAGAAAAGTGTTGTTGTTGACTTTCGGAGGAGACGAAGCTATTTCCCAAAAAAACCTCTTACCTTTCAATCCGTGCGTATTCCGACGAAATCTTCACACAAATTCTTAGGGATACATTTCGATTACAGACTGACATGGGCCACGCACGTACAGCATGCCTTACAAATAGCAAGGGGCACAAGAGCACTTTTGTCTCCACTCTTGTGCTCCAAATCGCGCCTCACGCACCGAACCAAAATTAGACTCTACCTTTCCTATATCCGCCCCAGGATGCTGTACGGTTGCGAAATTTTCGGAAACGCGACAAAAACAGACAGAAATCGCTTAGAAACATTCCAGAATAAAACACTTCGCTACCTCACAAACCAAAGTAAACTCGTACCAATCAAGGAGATCAGAAACGCACACAAAATTCCTAAAGTACACGACTTCATCCGAGCGCAAGCTGAAAGACTCGAGAGGTCCCTTCCACATAACACGCTTACAAAAAACATATGGGATTACTCCCTACATAGAAAACGCCGTCCGAGCTACAGACTTCCAAAAGAAATCATATTTCGGTAACAAAACCGAATTCTTTCCTATGACTTTTACTTCTTATTTTCATATTGCAATACATGTTAGCATTTAATCAAACAATTTTATAATTAAAATAGTAATTTCTTTGTCAGATGGCCCAGGCTTAAATCATTGTTACGGGCTTATCGGGCAACCCAAGGCCTATCGGAAAAAAAGGAGAAAAAAAAGAAAAAAAAAAATAATAAATAAATAAAAAAAAAATAATAAATAAAAATATAAGAACACAAAAAAAAAAAGAAAAAAAAGAAAAAAAAACAAAATTAATGATATAATAAAAGAGAAAGAAAAAAAAAACAAACCAATAAAAAAAAAGAGACTGAAAAAAAAAATATATATATATATATATATCAATACATAACCATAAATTGTAGTTTGTAGACCAGAGTTAAAGTATGATGTTTATTTTTTTTTTAAAAATGTTTAGGATTAGTTTACATTTTCCGTCGTGTTGACGTGATAATGGGCAACATGTTCAAGCCCTTAAGTTAAGGTAATTTAATTTAGTTTCTCTTCTTAATTTACGGCCAATTGCCGACCCACTAGTGGTCTTTCTTTCAACTTCTCCTTCACTAACACTGGAAAGGTACACGTTCGTCACTTACACTTTCGTTGAATGATATCCCATGTAAAATTGTACAACTACTACAGCTGAAGGGGTGGACGATGTCGCACCGAAGCAGCATTATAAGATAGGGCAAACGCCCAGACAATATGTGGTTCTGGTCTGGTCTTTCAGGTCATCAGACAGCAGCCCTTACTACGAGCAGACTACAGAGATGACTGGACGCGGCAAGGGAGGAAAAGGCCTGGGAAAGGGAGGAGCCAAACGTCATCGCAAAGTTCTCCGCGATAACATCCAGGGCATCACCAAGCCGGCCATCCGCCGTCTCGCCCGCCGAGGTGGAGTGAAGCGTATCTCCGGACTCATCTACGAGGAGACGCGCGGTGTGCTCAAGGTGTTCCTTGAGAACGTTATTCGTGACGCCGTCACCTACACCGAACACGCCAAGAGGAAGACCGTCACAGCCATGGACGTCGTGTACGCACTCAAGAGACAGGGCCGCACTCTCTACGGGTTTGGCGGTTAGACACGACGCGACGGGATCGCCATCCGACACCCGGCGTACGTCGATAAAAAAGGTCCTTCTAAGGACCAATACAATGTTCAGAGATGGAGCCAATCCTTTGCCATAACGGAACGAAAAATTATTCCCTATTCGCCATAGCGTGTGTGACGGCGATAAATAGTAAAGTAAGACCTGTTCGAACGCACCGGAAAAAAAATGGCGGTGATAATAGAGTTGAAATTGTATGAGCCATTACCGACGTAAAAGACATTGTCAGCGAATCGGAATAAGCACGTGGCAACGGACTGGCGACAATGTAAATCGCGCCGTTGCAACCGTACATGAATTAGCACGTGGCAACGGACTGGCGACAATGTATATCGCGCCGTTGCAACCATGCATGTTAACAAGAAATGAGCGGCAGATTGCAGGTGAAATTTTATGACAGACTATGAAATACATCGTAAACGAATCAGTGTCACCTTCAATCATTCTTCGTTGCATTTCAGCGAACGCTTTCACTTTTTATACGCTGTATTTCCCATCGTTTACCTTAGCCCAATTATAGCTCCACTTTTCAGTCCCTATGCTTATCACGTTTATTGTTATTATTTTTTTTTTCACATGACATTTATCGCGTACATCTCTCTAGTATGTTCTGGTCCTGAAAAGGACCTTTTATGCGCACAGCGTGATGCTTATGCCTTCTTCTCAGTCTTCTTGGGCAGGAGCACCGCCTGGATGTTCGGAAGGACACCTCCCTGAGCGATGGTAACGCCCGACAGGAGCTTATTCAACTCCTCGTCGTTGCGGATGGCCAACTGCAAGTGACGAGGGATGATTCTCGTCTTCTTGTTGTCCCTGGCAGCGTTACCGGCCAACTCGAGGACTTCCGCGGCCAGGTACTCCATGACGGCGGCCAAGTAGACTGGGGCACCGGCACCAACACGCTCGGCATAGTTCCCCTTGCGGAGCAGACGGTGGATACGACCGACCGGAAACTGAAGACCGGCCCTGCTGGAGCGGGACTTGGACTTCCCCTTCACTTTTCCTCCCTTTCCTCGTCCGGACATGGCTGAATGCTTCTTTATCTGGTAGTGCTGTCTAATCGCTGTCCGACTCCTGGGCGCATTTATATAGGCTGCCGCCGTCCGAGCGACGCCACATCATGCTTTTACGTGATTGGTCGTCGAGGAGATTCGGCTCACGGAACGGACCAGGGGTACATAAGCAGGCGACTGATGTTCGGCGAAAATACTGAAATCGACCCCGTTCGCCGAACGTGATCACCATGCCACCCAAGACGAGCGGAAAGGCTGCGAAGAAAGCGGGCAAGGCCCAGAAGAACATCTCCAAGGGAGACAAGAAGAAGAAGCGCAGGAGGAAGGAGAGCTACGCAATCTACATCTACAAAGTGCTGAAGCAGGTGCACCCCGACACCGGAATCTCCAGCAAGGCCATGAGCATCATGAACAGCTTCGTCAACGACATTTTCGAGAGAATCGCCGCCGAAGCTTCTCGCCTGGCTCACTACAACAAGCGCTCCACCATCACCAGCCGGGAGGTGCAGACCGCCGTCAGGCTCTTGCTTCCCGGTGAGCTGGCCAAGCACGCCGTCTCCGAGGGGACCAAGGCCGTCACCAAGTACACCAGCTCAAAGTAAATTCCTCGACGGGATTGCTTTGATGCATCCTAACGGCCCTTCTAAGGGCCATGAAATAATCTTCAGTTTTCAAATACCCGACTGCGATGGGCAATCGTCAATACTCGGCCGCAAAGGACGTACATAAATAAACGTAAAGAGTCCCACGCTTTCCTCCGATTCACCAACTACTTACCTGGTGTGCACGCGCGCGGTTCACGAAAAAATAGAGTAAATGTAAAGGAGAAACTTATGACAATAAAAGATGGACGAATTTCTAACCTCCTACTCAAATATATTTTCTACTGCTATGCGTCTGCATTTGATGAAAATGACCGTCGAGATATTAAGGAAAAAATATTATATTCCCATGATTACTTCCCTTTCACCCAGTACTTTTCAAACCACTGACCTGCTATGCTCGTTTCTCAGACGTAAGCCTTGACTTACATGTCTCCCTCCGTCAAAAATAATATGGATTCACGGCGTCCCTCCGAAACTGGTACGCTTGTGGTCACGTTGCTCCTGCTTCACTTCCAGGGGCAGTAAATGACAGGTTCCCACATGCCCTTCCCACGCGGCCGTTTTTCCGCGAAGGCTAATTCCGCTTAACCTCCCGTCCCATCCGCTGCGTCGTAAAACTCCTCGGGGGTTCAACGCGAGGAGGCAGGCAGGTAATGCGACCCGTCCTCGCCCCAAGTTTCTACGTTAACCAGAAAAGGGCTGTCGCAATGACCCACGTGGCATTCCGCACGAGGAAGAAATTTCTGTGGAAACCATGACCCTCGCAAGCATAGAACGCAGCTGGGCAACAGCGTTCCTTGTACATTCACCAAGTCGTGACGAGCAGGCGTCGCAATAAACAAAATGGCGGGCAGTGAGCGCTTCCGTGGATTTTCCATTGTGCTAATTCTATCCAATCAATCAATTCCCAGAAACTATTTCTACGGAATGCATCGTCGTTCACAGCATATGGAATCAGCATCATTCGCACAAATAACAATTTATATAATGGGCACCGGGTTTCCTTCTTGGAAAATCGGCATCTCGCTGAAACAATGTTGATAAACCTCCTCTGAACGAATCCCCCAAGTATTTCAACGTCGAATGAATGATTTTTCATCCTTTTCCGCTATAATTTTGCGATACTGCAACGATTTAACAGCAATTGATTACAAATGCATCGAGACAGACGTGAGAAGTACACCAGTTCTTTGATCACCATGCCTCCAAATGACCGATTCTTGATATAGTTTTGCACCGGGGTCCCTTCCGCGGGACACGAAGGTTTTCCCGGTGCGAGACGGCTCATTCCCTTCCTTTGAACGAAATTAACCTTTCAAGAAATCTTTACTTGTCTTGTCACGCCACAGAACAGAAAATGTTTCTCTAGGCAAAAGTTAAATGGTCCCAGTCCCAACTTACCCGCTAATTTTATTACGTTGATACACAAGGGATGGAAGGCACACGTTAATGTTGTTTATTTCTTTGCGGGATTAGGAAAATGAAATCTAGGGAAAAGAGGTCGAAGTTTGACGTGAAAGAAGAATCTTTAAAATTAGCGGCCGGTATAATCATTTATGAGATGATTGCATAACGTTTTCATTAAGGCAACTCTTCCTACAACTGCTTTCTTTCCGAGTGCATTTCTGACGAAAAAGGTTGCCGCATGTGCCTACCTGTCCGTCCTTTTAGCATTTCTACTTTCTGCAAATTTGGTGAAAATCTTTACCGCATTAGCCCCATTGAAGAATCCACCCCGGCCGTAATTTGACACTTGGTACACGAGATCGTCACATCACCGTATTCGACAACCGATTTCCCGCAGTGGCGTTAACCGAAGGACGCTCGGCTTTGAGGACAATAGTGATTCGTGAAGCGATATTTAATCAGATTCACCTAGTAACAGTGGCCGGGAATGGAATAACGTCCTTGCCTAGGCAACTTAGTAACATACAACTTAACTACGGACGGGAGAAAATGCCGACGAGCCGTGAAGCGGTGTACATTTCATAACGATCGTGTGATTTTAAGACTCATGATATACACCATGACGATTAATTACCTTAGCAGTTGTGGTGATGCTTAATCACCGGGATATCATGTAATGTCATACCAGTCACAGCGAGGCGTTAATACTTAACATCGAACTTTGTCAAATTTGTGTAGTTGAAATCACCCTTATGACATCTGTTAATAAATTCATCCACACAGAGTACCAAATTAGTAAAATATCTCGGGTACGCAGCGATATGTAAACGGAGACAGTTTTTTTTCAAAATCTCGGAATGGATGACAAACATCCTCCATTAGCGAACATTTATGACAGTCATCACCAAAATACCTACCTCCTGCCGTGATAATGTCAAATTTTGCAATGCAACTACTGGTAATAAGAATGATTAAATTCGAGTCAACTAGTGTTACTTTCGAATAACGTTCCCCCATTGACACAACTGTCATTTACATATGAACACTAGAAACTAACACACACGAACGTGCACATAGACCTACGCAACCTTCAGTCGTCTACTTCATCGCGAGTGGATTGAATCCTCTTTACTCCCGATTGACTTTCGCTTCACATTGCAATGATCCCAGATTGGCCGGGGAAAAGACGACTATTTGTTTTCCTGTTCACTGGAATGCTTATTTCGTATCTTTTATGGTGATGTGCTAGGTACCAGACAGCTTAAAATTGTTAATCATCGTTCTTTTATTACTCGTGACGATAAAGTTGCTTCCGCATCGCTAGGAACCTCAAGGAATCAACAATGAACGGGGATGAAATATTTGATGGGTCCACATGTATTGATTAAGTAATGCAGAACGAAGTAGATACTGAGTAATTGAATTAACACAGGGGCTTCTTCGAGACAGAACCGAGAAATGATGTTCCGTGAACTGTCGACGGTGATACGAGTTCCACGAAAGAGAGGTCGTAGAGGAATGAACGGTTCCGGCTGTTAATTCCGCCCCTAGTCCCCCCAACCCGCAAGCACTGGAAACCAGCCTGGATCCCTGATTACGATCCCAGGAAAAATCGTATTCAAGTCTTTCCTACGCCAGATAGTATAATCTGTCATCACTATTGAACGCCGCATCACGCCCCGACGGCTTTTTCCCACGTTTTTTTTTTATTTATTCACAGGAATGTTTTCCAGGTAAGGGCTATTCACTCTACCTCATCCGTCAATCACTATCCCGACCCTCGAAAGTTATAAGGAAAAGTCGACCATTGCTCTAATGAAAGATATTATTCCAACGGCATGGAGGGACACACATTATGTCGATTGGAAAGAAGTGGAAACGATGTGAAATTAGGTTGGAAGCAACTGAAAAATATTGAGACACGAATACAAGCCGTCATAGCTCCGCAACTACGACGAAAGGGATGTGGATATTATCGAGTTAAACGCATCTGTCCTATTTGCTTATGGCGATTGCAATTGCTCTTTCTTTTTTTTCCGTACGCAAAATTAGTTATCGACAGCGGTCACCTCTCCATCACTTAACCCACAGTTGTAACGGTAAATGCCATGCCATTTGATACGTGTAAAACGATCGCTTAAGGTGAGACACCCAGTTAGGTGAAGTAAGGCGCGAGACGCCTGTTTCCCATCGTAATGATCGCGCATACAATCCCGCGATGCGCCCTATTTTCGCAGTTTCCGTGAATAAGACGTACGGCGGGGGATGTGCACCGAGCGAAGTTGCCGACACGAATTACGTACGCTTACGAGAGCCTGGTTTTCAAGGAGTCGCTTTCACGTTGACTACGTCCCCGAGGTATCCCATCACACAGGGTCATTTAACGTGACATACAGCGTGTGTGTGGGAGGGATTTTTTTTAAGGTCGTAGGGGTGTATTCCGTAACTTGACGGCACCGTGGAGAAAAGCACATCCAACGCATCGCACAGGGAAGGAAGGTGTTTCTTTGTAATAAAAGAAATGAACGCGATAACAAGTCGACGGCAGACGACTCTCCTCTTCGAAAGACGTGCAAGGAAACTAGGGTAGACATCCGCGGAAACGTGGATGTGGCGCCGTTTCAACGACAATAAGAGTTTTCCCGTGATGAAGTATCATTTCGTTTCCGATGACATGCCGGTTGCTACAAATTCATCATCCCGCAACGAGGTACCGACGTCCGAAGCCGTTGGAAACTCGTCACGGCCGGGTCGCCACTGCGCGCCCTCGGCTACTACATTGTTTTTCCCGCCCGCTCACGGGGCTAAAGCATAATTCGGCGCCATCCTCGACTTTGTTGTACGTGAACTTTGACGTCCCATTCGCGTGCGTACAGTTCATTTCTTTTTCCCCTTCGGCCACCCCATGCAACCATTTCGAAGCCCACGCGGACGCGTCGTAAGGCGTGCGCTTAACGGGTGACTCCGTCTCCATTTGCGACTCGATAATCCTTTCCCACGGGCGCGGGAGGTGGGTGCGTCGCGACGCCCCCGAGTCGTCGAAAAATGCATAAACGTCCGCTTACGGGACAGGCACCGGGGAGGAACAGGAGGAAGGTTTGACAGGCGCCGAGTCAGGGGGAAGGCGTCCGAAGGGACCGTCTTCTCGGGGCCGCTTTCCGCGGCCGGCGCGCGGCCCACCGGGTCGCGAGCGCGTCCAATACCAGGTGAAGGATGGCCTCGAACGTACGTTACCTCGGATCTCGAGGAATCGACCCCGGTAGAAACGTGCGCAACGTTTATTCCCGGGTACGCCTTCGACAGGACGACAACCCGTATTTTGACGACCCGCTGCACACGAACTGGGCTCGCCAAACGCCTGGCGCCGCCACGGCCGACAGGGTGGAACCCTGACGGGCGCCGCGGCGCAAGGCGCCCTCGTTACGCGCCCCCGACACTCTCCGAAACGCGAAAGTCGGAGGAGGAGTGGAGTACAAACAATCCGAGAAGCGCACCGGAGGCGAGAGGAAGAGATCGTATTTTGCTCCGAAATGGTACGATAGCAAGGTGGACTTTCGTATGAAATCCTGTCTTGGTAAAGACCGAATTTTCGTTTTTTTTCTTTCTTTTTCTGGCTGTGCGATCATCCGGCGTCTTTCGAATCCTGATTTTCGTCTCATCCAGCTCATCGACCATCCAGCATCCGCCAGTTCTGCGTTGGAGCCACGGCTTCGACTGGTTTGGTGGACCTGATATCCGGGCAACTGCCCACTACGCTACCCGCCATGGCGGCCGCCCCGGCCCATGGTGCTTCCCGTCCCGGATCCCCGATTGACTCGGATGGATTCGTAACGCCACGAAGGACTCATCGCCTTGTCGCTCCTGTTTTCAAGGAGCCGACAGCCGCCAGGGCCGGCACCAGAAGGCCGTTCACCTCGCTGAGCGACGCAGCCCTCAAGCGTGCGCGCACTTCCGCGGAAGTCTTCGTCGCCGTGCCGACGAAGAACTCCTTCGCGGCCATCGCCCCGGAGACCGATTCGTCTGATCCGGTCCCGGAATCTATGGAAGAAGAGCAGGCCGAAGCTACGAACGTCGCTTCTGCCCCTCTTCCGCGTCCTGGTCGCAGCACGCGCCCTCCTCCTCTCGTCGTTTACGACGTAGAGGATGTGAAGGCGTTCCGCGATCTGATCCGTTCCAATGTGACGGATCAGACATTTGCAATTTCCTACGGAGAGTCCTCGGCGCGGGTTCAAACCCGCAACTTGGACGACTTCAAGTCCCTGCGTTCGGCGCTATCGGCAGCGGACGCACAAATGTCCACCTGGGGAATCGGCGAGGAGAAGACGACGTCGTTCACCATCCGTGGGCTGTCGCCGCGTCACACCTGCGAGGATCTCCTCGATGATTTACGCGCCCTTGAAATCGACGCTCGTCGCTGCCGCCAGTTCACGGCAGAGGGAAAGCCGATCGGCGTGTTCGTGGTCGCCGTCGCCCTCTCTGAAAAGTGGACGATGCAGGCGATGAAGGCACTGCGATACGTTGGCAACAGCGTCATCGCGGTGCGCCTGTACGAATACCGGGACCCGCAGCTGTGCCACCGTTGCTCCCGCTTCGGGCATGGATCATTCTTTTGTACGGCATCTCCTCGCTGTCCTTTCTGCTCAGGAGGGCACTCCCTTCAGGACTGCCCGAAGGACGTCCCAGAGAAATGCCCGAGCTGCAGCGGCGGACACGCAGCTTTTTCGCCCCAGTGCGAAAAATGGCTCGTGGAGAAGGAGCGCCGATCAGCGAAACCAGGGAGGAAGCGTCGCGGCCGTCGGGGGAAAGGAGCAGCCAATCCACCGGTCGCTGCGCAGAGGAAGTCCGTGGCTACTGCTCCAGCTGCGAAAATTCCTGCAGGGGTCCTGGGAATGAGGAATGCATGGAAGGGCGGAAATGCATCCTTAGGTCCAGCACCGCAGAAGCCCGCTCCACGTCAACGCCTCGGAATTAACTTTCCGACGCTTCCGACGCCAGCTCCGACCCGCACCGAGACAGCTGCATCCATGCGAATCCCTATTCGAGAACGCCGGCGTCTCGAAAGGAATTCGCAGCCACAGTCGTCGGCCCTTTTTGGGGCCACATCGGACTTCGTCGCCGCCGACCCGGTCGGCGCCGCCGACGAAAATTCCCTGATGAGCGTACTCGGGACGCTCGCTTCAATCTCGGCTGCCCTGCAATCGCAGCTACAGGTCCTCTCGGCGACGCTCCAGCAGTTGCCGGCTCTTCTCTCCGCCCGTCATGGATAATCCGCTTCCAAGACGACGGAACATCGTCATCGCGTCCTGGAATGTAGGAGGCGCCATGGCAAGGAAGACCCCGGAGCTTCTCGCATTCCTGTCGAGACAGAAATGCGAGATTGCTCTGCTCCAAGAGACGCACCTGACGCCGAGGGACCGCTGGACCGTTCCGGGATACCGTGTCTTTAGGGACGACCGGAGGCTTCGTGGAGGAGGAACTGCAATCCTGGTCGCTACCCACCTGCGTGCGCAACGTTTTACGTTGCCGAACTTCAAATCGACGGAGGCCACAGCAATAGATCTGGAGTGCGGCGAAGGTCCTCTTCGCCTCGCTTCAGTATACATCAAGCCGAAGACGATGCTTCGCACAGAAGAACTCGCGGCAATATTCGCGGGATCCTTTCCCACGATAGCCGCGGGGGATTTCAACGCGAAGCACGCAGATTGGCACTCCCGGATTGAGAACGCCCGAGGAGTGCATCTTCGGCAGTGGACTTCCGTCGAGGGACTCGCCGTCATCGGTCCACGCACGCCGTCTCACTTCTCTGCCCACGGAACGAGCGACGTGCTGGACATAGCCGTGCACGCAGGATTGCCGACGGCGCTCTCCGCGAGAGCGCATCACGCATTGGATAGCGACCACTTGCCAGTTCTCTTCCAGCTAGCGAGGCGCCCGCTGGAGACACCGAGGAGGACATTCCCGGACTACGCTGCTGCCGATTGGAATCTCTTCCGGACGAAGGTCACGGAGAAAATCGGGAATATGCCGCTTCCTCCGTCTGTCGGCTCTCCTGAAGAAATCGACCGCCAGGTCGATTTTCTGACGGAAGCCGTGCAGTCGGCGACGGCGACATCAATTCCCGAGCGCACAGCTCGGGAATGGAACCATCTGGCGCTCCCGAGAGCGATCCGCGATCAAATCCGGAAGAAAAATCGGCTCCGACGCAGCTATCAGAGATCCCGCTGCCCGGAGGAGAAATCCCGCCTCAACGCTGCCCAGCACAACATCCGGGACGCCATCGCCGCATTCAGGGCCGAAACCTGGGAAAGGAAGGTTTCCTCCCTTTCCCCAGAGGACGGATCCTTGTGGCGAATGGCGAGGAATCTCCGGGGGGAGTACCGCGAGGAGGCGCCGCTGACAACACCAACCGGGATGCTGCGCTCGCCGGAGGAGAAGGCTGCGGGGATGGCCGCCCACCTGGAGGACGTCTTCGCTCCTGCTGATGGAGACGGAGACCAACCCGATCCCCTGCTGTCAGCTGTGAAGCCGCCAAGGACGCCGAACCACGTCCGCGACTACGGAGAGATGCCGCCGACCATCGACGAGACGGACCTTCGAGGGGCCATACGAGCTTTAAAACCTCGTAAGGCGCCCGGACCGGACGGGATTGCGAACGCAGTTATCGCCCAGATTCCGGTTTCCCTCGCTACCATGCTTCTTTGCATCTTCAACGCGTGTCTCGCCATCGGGTACTTCCCATCCCGGTGGAAGGAGGCCCGCGTTGTATGCATTCCGAAAGCGGGGAAATCGCCATCGCCGGGGAACTTCCGTCCAATCTCGTTGCTCGACGGCCTGGGAAAGCTGTTCGAGCGGGTCCTTCTTCGTCACCTCGTCATCATCGCAGAGGAGCTGAACGTCCTGCCGGAGCACCAATTCGGCTTTCGCAGCGAGCACTCCACGACGCACCAGGTCGCCCGTCTGCTGAACTTCGTCACTGAAGGTTTCAACCGACGGCATTCCACCGCCGGCGCCTTCTTTGACGTCAGCAAGGCGTTCGATCGGGTGTGGCATGAGGGATTGCTGTGGAAGCTGGAGTGCTTCGGTTTTCCTGGATGGTGGATGAGGATAGCGGCATCTTGGCTTCGGGAACGAAGCTTTCGTGTAAGCTGGGGCGACGCAACATCGGAGAAGCGGAAAATCAGAGCAGGCGTTCCGCAAGGGAGTCTGCTCTCGCCGCTTCTCTTCAACATCTTCACCGCGGACATCCCAGCGGACCACGGAAGCAACGTTCTCGTCGCAACGTACGCAGACGACACGGCGATCTTGGCAAGATCCTGCAGACAGCACCTGGCAGCGAAATATCTCCAGAGGGCGGTAGATGCCCTTGTCAACTGGTATTCCCGCTGGAGAGTCGGTGTCAACGAGGACAAAACCCAGGCGATCGTCTTTTCTAAGGGGCCGAAGGAGCCCGGCGAAATTCTCGTCGGCGTGACAGAGGTTCCTTGGAAAGAGGCGGTCCTTTACCTGGGCGTAGTCCTCGACAAACGTCTCTCCATGCATCGCCACGCGACAAGGGCATCCGGCATAGCGGCATCCAGGCGTCATCTCCTCGCGCCGATCCTCGGAAACCCGAACGTCCCGCTGCGCAGACGTCTCCACCTGTTCGCGGCTGTCTTGCGTCCGACTCTCGCATACGCGGCTCCCGCGTGGAGCGGCCTCATGCGATTCGACGCAAGACATACCATCGAAGTCGCGGACCGGATTAATCTGCGGGCGACACTTCGTCTCGGGTTTAAACCCGGGAATGCGGCGCTGTGGCAGATCGCTGGAATCCATCCTCTCCTCGACGAGCTGCAAGAGCGGACCCAACGCTTCCGACGCGTTGCTGCTTCGTCATCCCACGGAGAAATCCACGGCATTACGGATGTAATGGTCTTCCCGTGGGATAAACATCCACGTCCCTGCGCCGGCAGTGGACGAGACGAAGACCTGCCGCCGAAAAAGCGGCGGAAAACTATCGGACCTTTCGGAGCCACATGCTCCGAAATGGTACGATAGTGGCGGGGTCGTTCTAGACTCCGTGCATCGCCGAAAGAAGCAACGCTGAAGAGCCAAGCGCTGGGCAGCGAAAGAGAAAACCGGCAAGGAGCCGGTGGAACCAAGGAAGTTGGTAAAGACCTGCCGCCGAAAAAGCGGCGAAAAACTATCGGACCTTTCGGAGCCACATGCTCCGAAATGGTACGATAGTGGCGGGGTCGTTCGGGACTCCGTGCATCGCCGAATGAAGCAACGCTGAAGAGCCAAGCGCTGGGCAGCGAAAGAGAAAACCGGCAAGGAGCCGGTGGAACCAAGGAAGTGGTAATTTTCTCTTTCTATCATCACGCAGCAGCCGATAACATGGCAGACGCAGCATCTGGAGCAGCGGCAGCCGCACCACCGGCAGCCCAGCCTTCGGGCACCGTCGCAGTAAAACCCCTGCCTTCTTCAGGAACCTCCGCGGCTTCCAAGAAGGCCAGCAAGGGCGGAGCAGCCAAGAAGGCTCGCGCAAAGCCGTCGCACCCGCCCACTTCCGAGATGGTTAACAACGCAGTCAAGGGCCTCAAGGAGCGCGGTGGCTCTTCCCTTCAAGCCATCAAGAAGTACATCGCAGCCAGCTACAAAGTGGACGCCGAGAGGCTCTCGCCTTTCATCAAGAAGTACCTCAAGGCGGCCGTCACCGCCGGAACTCTCGTCCAGACCAAGGGAAAGGGCGCCTCAGGTTCCTTCAAGCTGAGCCACAGCAAGAAGGCCGCACCCGCGGCAGCCAGCGGGACGACCAAGGCGAAAAAGGTCGTCAAGAAGACGGGAGTAAAGAAACCGAAAGCGGTCGGAGCCAAGAAGTCCTCCGAGAAGGCGTCCAGTGGCACCAAGAGGTCCGCGCCCAAGGAGCGAAGCAAGTCCGCGCCACCAGCCAAGAAGGCGAAGAAGGCGGCGGACAAGCCAAAGAAGAAGCCGGCGGCTGGGAAACCCGCCGCCAAGGCGGCAAAGTCCCCGTCGAAGGCGAAAAAGGCGGCCACCAAACCCAAGACCCCCAAGCCCAAGAAGACGCCCACCAAGGCCAAGCCCGCCGCCAAGAAACCTTCCGCCGCCCAGAAAAAGAAGTGAACCATCACTGCTTCGCCACCGGCGCACCTAGGACAGCAGACAGCGTCCAATCTCGGTCCTTTTTAGGACCATCATGTCTTCCAAAGATGCTTGCCACTCAATGCCCACGCCACCGAGCACGCCCAAAGTTAACATTTATCATGATTAATGCCATGCAAAAACAACGGTCCTATTTAAAATTGATGATGCGACATGGACGGACGAAAAAAAAAAAATTAAGAATAACATTCATAGAACGTGTAAAATGAACAACACGTCACGGAGTATTGTTTTCTTTTCGTAAAGCGCGTCGGGTAAGTTTTCGCACGAACTTTTATTTCATCTCATTTCATGCGTGGCCGTGCCAACGCACTTGCCATGCGCAAAGGAAATTTCATGTCGTCCATCATTCCAATGGATTTACATCGTCGTCAATTATTGTGCGATCGTGCTAAATTCAAACTTTTAAGTATGTACTGGTCCTGAAAAGGACCTTTGTTTTTCGGCCGAAAGTAGCTTTCTAAGCTCGCTCTCCGCGGATACGGCGGGCCAGCTGGATGTCCTTGGGCATGATGGTCACACGCTTAGCGTGGATGGCGCAGAGGTTGGTGTCCTCAAAGAGACCCACTAGGTAAGCCTCGCTGGCCTCCTGGAGAGCCATGACGGCGGAGCTCTGGAACCGAAGATCGGTCTTGAAGTCCTGGGCGATCTCACGCACCAGGCGCTGGAAGGGCAGCTTGCGGATGAGGAGCTCCGTGCTCTTCTGGTATCTCCTGATCTCACGAAGGGCCACGGTACCGGGGCGGTACCTGTGGGGCTTCTTGACGCCTCCCGTCGCCGGCGCGCTCTTGCGAGCGGCCTTGGTGGCCAGCTGCTTCCTCGGGGCCTTTCCTCCGGTGGACTTGCGGGCTGTCTGCTTCGTACGTGCCATTTCTGCGATCTGTAAAAAGCCGGGTCAACGCCGTCTTTTAAGCACTTCCGAGAATGGCGCCAGATAGTACGGGCGACGCTGATTGGTGGAGAGGTCGGGTACGTCATCGCCGCGGCGGCGACGTTTATAAATACCGGCGAAGGTGCATTTCAGGTCATCAGACAGCAGCCCTTACTACGAGCAGACTACAGAGATGACTGGACGCGGCAAGGGAGGAAAAGGCCTGGGAAAGGGAGGAGCCAAACGTCATCGCAAAGTTCTCCGCGATAACATCCAGGGCATCACCAAGCCGGCCATCCGCCGTCTCGCCCGCCGAGGTGGAGTGAAGCGTATCTCCGGACTCATCTACGAGGAGACGCGCGGTGTGCTCAAGGTGTTCCTTGAGAACGTTATTCGTGACGCCGTCACCTACACCGAACACGCCAAGAGGAAGACCGTCACAGCCATGGACGTCGTGTACGCACTCAAGAGACAGGGCCGCACTCTCTACGGGTTTGGCGGTTAGACACGACGCGACGGGATCGCCATCCGACACCCGGCGTACGTCGATAAAAAAGGTCCTTCTAAGGACCAATACAATGTTCAGAGATGGAGCCAATCCTTTGCCATAACGGAACGAAAAATTATTCCCTATTCGCCATAGCGTGTGTGACGGCGATAAATAGTAAAGTAAGACCTGTTCGAACGCACCGGAAAAAAAATGGCGGTGATAATAGAGTTGAAATTGTATGAGCCATTACCGACGTAAAAGACATTGTCAGCGAATCGGAATAAGCACGTGGCAACGGACTGGCGACAATGTAAATCGCGCCGTTGCAACCGTACATGAATTAGCACGTGGCAACGGACTGGCGACAATGTATATCGCGCCGTTGCAACCATGCATGTTAACAAGAAATGAGCGGCAGATTGCAGGTGAAATTTTATGACAGACTATGAAATACATCGTAAACGAATCAGTGTCACCTTCAATCATTCTTCGTTGCATTTCAGCGAACGCTTTCACTTTTTATACGCTGTATTTCCCATCGTTTACCTTAGCCCAATTATAGCTCCACTTTTCAGTCCCTATGCTTATCACGTTTATTGTTATTATTTTTTTTTTCACATGACATTTATCGCGTACATCTCTCTAGTATGTTCTGGTCCTGAAAAGGACCTTTTATGCGCACAGCGTGATGCTTATGCCTTCTTCTCAGTCTTCTTGGGCAGGAGCACCGCCTGGATGTTCGGAAGGACACCTCCCTGAGCGATGGTAACGCCCGACAGGAGCTTATTCAACTCCTCGTCGTTGCGGATGGCCAACTGCAAGTGACGAGGGATGATTCTCGTCTTCTTGTTGTCCCTGGCAGCGTTACCGGCCAACTCGAGGACTTCCGCGGCCAGGTACTCCATGACGGCGGCCAAGTAGACTGGGGCACCGGCACCAACACGCTCGGCATAGTTCCCCTTGCGGAGCAGACGGTGGATACGACCGACCGGAAACTGAAGACCGGCCCTGCTGGAGCGGGACTTGGACTTCCCCTTCACTTTTCCTCCCTTTCCTCGTCCGGACATGGCTGAATGCTTCTTTATCTGGTAGTGCTGTCTAATCGCTGTCCGACTCCTGGGCGCATTTATATAGGCTGCCGCCGTCCGAGCGACGCCACATCATGCTTTTACGTGATTGGTCGTCGAGGAGATTCGGCTCACGGAACGGACCAGGGGTACATAAGCAGGCGACTGATGTTAGGCAAAAATATTTTCCCCAGGGGTCCCTGCTTAGTCCTCTTTTGTTTAACCTCTACATTAACGATCTACCAAAGTCAACATTTACACAGACACACATGTACGCAGATGACACAGCCATCTCCGCCACCTCACGCTCATCCGACAATAACATCAGAAAACTAAATGGTCATCTCACAAAAATACACCGCTGGACTAAAACATGGAAGATTGAAATAAACGCAACAAAAAGCACACACGTACACTTCGAACGCGGACGCAAACACGACACCAAAAACTCTGCTATCATCAACAAAACACCTATTCCAAGGGCCTCAAACCATCGTTTCCTGGGCGTAACACTGGACCGGGCACTCACCTATAAAAACCAACTGCAAAATAATATTATCTCGGCCCTGGTTGCAAGAACAAAGTTGCTGTGCCTCTTCTCGGATCAATCTCCGCTATCTCACCCTACTAGAGTCCGTTTGTATAAAGCCATCATCCGCCCGAAGCTACTATACGGGTGTGAAATATTTGCGATCACCAAAACAATACGCCAATCACTGGAAACCTTCCAAAATAAATCGTTGCGCCTCCTTCTCAAAATCCCCAGAGCTACCAACATGCAGCACGTGCGCTCCGCTCACAAGCTCCCAACAATAGGCTCCTTTGTCACGTATCTCGTTAGAAATTTCCACAAACGCTTAAAAAAGACGAACAATCCCCTACTAGAAAATATCTGGGACTACACTATTTCTACTAAAAACAAAATTAGACTGCCTAAACAAATTACTCGCCTATGAGTCTGTCCTATCAACTCTTTAGACTTAAACTCTTACTAACTTTAGAAAATATACCTTAAAATCCATGTAAGCCATTATTTTGTCTTGTGTCAAAAACAAACATATGTACAACCAAGGATTAGTAAAATACTTGATGATTTATACTTAAAAAAAAAAAAAATAAAATAAAATAAAAAATAAAAAAGAGAGGATTAAAAAAAATATATAAATAAACATAAAAAAAAAAAAAAAAAAAAAACCATTTAATAAAAAAAAAAATAATAAAATAAAAAAAATAAAAAAATAAAAAAAAAATAAAATAAAAAAAAAATAATAATAATAATAATAAAAAATAATTATAAAAAAATAATTAAAAAAATAAAAAAAAAAATACAAGTACAAGGGTGAAAAAATAACCTTGTGAAAAAAGAAAAAAAAAATTATTATTAATAAATCATCATAAAAATCTGCTATTATTAGATTAAGTATGTATTACTAAAATTAGTATTAGTTTTCAAATAGATTTGTGTATCAAAGCCTGTATTCCTATCATATGTTAAAAATATGTCTGTAGTAGAATTAGTTTAACTTGTAAGTTTCCTATTTCACGCAAACAACACAGTCACACGTCATTATCACTCGCACGTCATTTTACCGTCCAACGTAACGAATACCGGTAGTGGTGGATAATATCCACCGGAACGGAAGCAATTAGACGACACAGTAATGTGTCGCATCAGCAAAGGGGTTCGATTAGGCAAAAATACTGAAATCGACCCCGTTCGCCGAACGTGATCACCATGCCACCCAAGACGAGCGGAAAGGCTGCGAAGAAAGCGGGCAAGGCCCAGAAGAACATCTCCAAGGGAGACAAGAAGAAGAAGCGCAGGAGGAAGGAGAGCTACGCAATCTACATCTACAAAGTGCTGAAGCAGGTGCACCCCGACACCGGAATCTCCAGCAAGGCCATGAGCATCATGAACAGCTTCGTCAACGACATTTTCGAGAGAATCGCCGCCGAAGCTTCTCGCCTGGCTCACTACAACAAGCGCTCCACCATCACCAGCCGGGAGGTGCAGACCGCCGTCAGGCTCTTGCTTCCCGGTGAGCTGGCCAAGCACGCCGTCTCCGAGGGGACCAAGGCCGTCACCAAGTACACCAGCTCAAAGTAAATTCCTCGACGGGATTGCTTTGATGCATCCTAACGGCCCTTCTAAGGGCCATGAAATAATCTTCAGTTTTCAAATACCCGACTGCGATGGGCAATCGTCAATACTCGGCCGCAAAGGACGTACATAAATAAACGTAAAGAGTCCCACGCTTTCCTCCGATTCACCAACTACTTACCTGGTGTGCACGCGCGCGGTTCACGAAAAAATAGAGTAAATGTAAAGGAGAAACTTATGACAATAAAAGATGGACGAATTTCTAACCTCCTACTCAAATATATTTTCTACTGCTATGCGTCTGCATTTGATGAAAATGACCGTCGAGATATTAAGGAAAAAATATTATATTCCCATGATTACTTCCCTTTCACCCAGTACTTTTCAAACCACTGACCTGCTATGCTCGTTTCTCAGACGTAAGCCTTGACTTACATGTCTCCCTCCGTCAAAAATAATATGGATTCACGGCGTCCCTCCGAAACTGGTACGCTTGTGGTCACGTTGCTCCTGCTTCACTTCCAGGGGCAGTAAATGACAGGTTCCCACATGCCCTTCCCACGCGGCCGTTTTTCCGCGAAGGCTAATTCCGCTTAACCTCCCGTCCCATCCGCTGCGTCGTAAAACTCCTCGGGGGTTCAACGCGAGGAGGCAGGCAGGTAATGCGACCCGTCCTCGCCCCAAGTTTCTACGTTAACCAGAAAAGGGCTGTCGCAATGACCCACGTGGCATTCCGCACGAGGAAGAAATTTCTGTGGAAACCATGACCCTCGCAAGCATAGAACGCAGCTGGGCAACAGCGTTCCTTGTACATTCACCAAGTCGTGACGAGCAGGCGTCGCAATAAACAAAATGGCGGGCAGTGAGCGCTTCCGTGGATTTTCCATTGTGCTAATTCTATCCAATCAATCAATTCCCAGAAACTATTTCTACGGAATGCATCGTCGTTCACAGCATATGGAATCAGCATCATTCGCACAAATAACAATTTATATAATGGGCACCGGGTTTCCTTCTTGGAAAATCGGCATCTCGCTGAAACAATGTTGATAAACCTCCTCTGAACGAATCCCCCAAGTATTTCAACGTCGAATGAATGATTTTTCATCCTTTTCCGCTATAATTTTGCGATACTGCAACGATTTAACAGCAATTGATTACAAATGCATCGAGACAGACGTGAGAAGTACACCAGTTCTTTGATCACCATGCCTCCAAATGACCGATTCTTGATATAGTTTTGCACCGGGGTCCCTTCCGCGGGACACGAAGGTTTTCCCGGTGCGAGACGGCTCATTCCCTTCCTTTGAACGAAATTAACCTTTCAAGAAATCTTTACTTGTCTTGTCACGCCACAGAACAGAAAATGTTTCTCTAGGCAAAAGTTAAATGGTCCCAGTCCCAACTTACCCGCTAATTTTATTACGTTGATACACAAGGGATGGAAGGCACACGTTAATGTTGTTTATTTCTTTGCGGGATTAGGAAAATGAAATCTAGGGAAAAGAGGTCGAAGTTTGACGTGAAAGAAGAATCTTTAAAATTAGCGGCCGGTATAATCATTTATGAGATGATTGCATAACGTTTTCATTAAGGCAACTCTTCCTACAACTGCTTTCTTTCCGAGTGCATTTCTGACGAAAAAGGTTGCCGCATGTGCCTACCTGTCCGTCCTTTTAGCATTTCTACTTTCTGCAAATTTGGTGAAAATCTTTACCGCATTAGCCCCATTGAAGAATCCACCCCGGCCGTAATTTGACACTTGGTACACGAGATCGTCACATCACCGTATTCGACAACCGATTTCCCGCAGTGGCGTTAACCGAAGGACGCTCGGCTTTGAGGACAATAGTGATTCGTGAAGCGATATTTAATCAGATTCACCTAGTAACAGTGGCCGGGAATGGAATAACGTCCTTGCCTAGGCAACTTAGTAACATACAACTTAACTACGGACGGGAGAAAATGCCGACGAGCCGTGAAGCGGTGTACATTTCATAACGATCGTGTGATTTTAAGACTCATGATATACACCATGACGATTAATTACCTTAGCAGTTGTGGTGATGCTTAATCACCGGGATATCATGTAATGTCATACCAGTCACAGCGAGGCGTTAATACTTAACATCGAACTTTGTCAAATTTGTGTAGTTGAAATCACCCTTATGACATCTGTTAATAAATTCATCCACACAGAGTACCAAATTAGTAAAATATCTCGGGTACGCAGCGATATGTAAACGGAGACAGTTTTTTTTCAAAATCTCGGAATGGATGACAAACATCCTCCATTAGCGAACATTTATGACAGTCATCACCAAAATACCTACCTCCTGCCGTGATAATGTCAAATTTTGCAATGCAACTACTGGTAATAAGAATGATTAAATTCGAGTCAACTAGTGTTACTTTCGAATAACGTTCCCCCATTGACACAACTGTCATTTACATATGAACACTAGAAACTAACACACACGAACGTGCACATAGACCTACGCAACCTTCAGTCGTCTACTTCATCGCGAGTGGATTGAATCCTCTTTACTCCCGATTGACTTTCGCTTCACATTGCAATGATCCCAGATTGGCCGGGGAAAAGACGACTATTTGTTTTCCTGTTCACTGGAATGCTTATTTCGTATCTTTTATGGTGATGTGCTAGGTACCAGACAGCTTAAAATTGTTAATCATCGTTCTTTTATTACTCGTGACGATAAAGTTGCTTCCGCATCGCTAGGAACCTCAAGGAATCAACAATGAACGGGGATGAAATATTTGATGGGTCCACATGTATTGATTAAGTAATGCAGAACGAAGTAGATACTGAGTAATTGAATTAACACAGGGGCTTCTTCGAGACAGAACCGAGAAATGATGTTCCGTGAACTGTCGACGGTGATACGAGTTCCACGAAAGAGAGGTCGTAGAGGAATGAACGGTTCCGGCTGTTAATTCCGCCCCTAGTCCCCCCAACCCGCAAGCACTGGAAACCAGCCTGGATCCCTGATTACGATCCCAGGAAAAATCGTATTCAAGTCTTTCCTACGCCAGATAGTATAATCTGTCATCACTATTGAACGCCGCATCACGCCCCGACGGCTTTTTCCCACGTTTTTTTTTTATTTATTCACAGGAATGTTTTCCAGGTAAGGGCTATTCACTCTACCTCATCCGTCAATCACTATCCCGACCCTCGAAAGTTATAAGGAAAAGTCGACCATTGCTCTAATGAAAGATATTATTCCAACGGCATGGAGGGACACACATTATGTCGATTGGAAAGAAGTGGAAACGATGTGAAATTAGGTTGGAAGCAACTGAAAAATATTGAGACACGAATACAAGCCGTCATAGCTCCGCAACTACGACGAAAGGGATGTGGATATTATCGAGTTAAACGCATCTGTCCTATTTGCTTATGGCGATTGCAATTGCTCTTTCTTTTTTTTCCGTACGCAAAATTAGTTATCGACAGCGGTCACCTCTCCATCACTTAACCCACAGTTGTAACGGTAAATGCCATGCCATTTGATACGTGTAAAACGATCGCTTAAGGTGAGACACCCAGTTAGGTGAAGTAAGGCGCGAGACGCCTGTTTCCCATCGTAATGATCGCGCATACAATCCCGCGATGCGCCCTATTTTCGCAGTTTCCGTGAATAAGACGTACGGCGGGGGATGTGCACCGAGCGAAGTTGCCGACACGAATTACGTACGCTTACGAGAGCCTGGTTTTCAAGGAGTCGCTTTCACGTTGACTACGTCCCCGAGGTATCCCATCACACAGGGTCATTTAACGTGACATACAGCGTGTGTGTGGGAGGGATTTTTTTTAAGGTCGTAGGGGTGTATTCCGTAACTTGACGGCACCGTGGAGAAAAGCACATCCAACGCATCGCACAGGGAAGGAAGGTGTTTCTTTGTAATAAAAGAAATGAACGCGATAACAAGTCGACGGCAGACGACTCTCCTCTTCGAAAGACGTGCAAGGAAACTAGGGTAGACATCCGCGGAAACGTGGATGTGGCGCCGTTTCAACGACAATAAGAGTTTTCCCGTGATGAAGTATCATTTCGTTTCCGATGACATGCCGGTTGCTACAAATTCATCATCCCGCAACGAGGTACCGACGTCCGAAGCCGTTGGAAACTCGTCACGGCCGGGTCGCCACTGCGCGCCCTCGGCTACTACATTGTTTTTCCCGCCCGCTCACGGGGCTAAAGCATAATTCGGCGCCATCCTCGACTTTGTTGTACGTGAACTTTGACGTCCCATTCGCGTGCGTACAGTTCATTTCTTTTTCCCCTTCGGCCACCCCATGCAACCATTTCGAAGCCCACGCGGACGCGTCGTAAGGCGTGCGCTTAACGGGTGACTCCGTCTCCATTTGCGACTCGATAATCCTTTCCCACGGGCGCGGGAGGTGGGTGCGTCGCGACGCCCCCGAGTCGTCGAAAAATGCATAAACGTCCGCTTACGGGACAGGCACCGGGGAGGAACAGGAGGAAGGTTTGACAGGCGCCGAGTCAGGGGGAAGGCGTCCGAAGGGACCGTCTTCTCGGGGCCGCTTTCCGCGGCCGGCGCGCGGCCCACCGGGTCGCGAGCGCGTCCAATACCAGGTGAAGGATGGCCTCGAACGTACGTTACCTCGGATCTCGAGGAATCGACCCCGGTAGAAACGTGCGCAACGTTTATTCCCGGGTACGCCTTCGACAGGACGACAACCCGTATTTTGACGACCCGCTGCACACGAACTGGGCTCGCCAAACGCCTGGCGCCGCCACGGCCGACAGGGTGGAACCCTGACGGGCGCCGCGGCGCAAGGCGCCCTCGTTACGCGCCCCCGACACTCTCCGAAACGCGAAAGTCGGAGGAGGAGTGGAGTACAAACAATCCGAGAAGCGCACCGGAGGCGAGAGGAAGAGATCGTATTTTGCTCCGAAATGGTACGATAGCAAGGTGGACTTTCGTATGAAATCCTGTCTTGGTAATTTTCTCTTTCTATCATCACGCAGCAGCCGATAACATGGCAGACGCAGCATCTGGAGCAGCGGCAGCCGCACCACCGGCAGCCCAGCCTTCGGGCACCGTCGCAGTAAAACCCCTGCCTTCTTCAGGAACCTCCGCGGCTTCCAAGAAGGCCAGCAAGGGCGGAGCAGCCAAGAAGGCTCGCGCAAAGCCGTCGCACCCGCCCACTTCCGAGATGGTTAACAACGCAGTCAAGGGCCTCAAGGAGCGCGGTGGCTCTTCCCTTCAAGCCATCAAGAAGTACATCGCAGCCAGCTACAAAGTGGACGCCGAGAGGCTCTCGCCTTTCATCAAGAAGTACCTCAAGGCGGCCGTCACCGCCGGAACTCTCGTCCAGACCAAGGGAAAGGGCGCCTCAGGTTCCTTCAAGCTGAGCCACAGCAAGAAGGCCGCACCCGCGGCAGCCAGCGGGACGACCAAGGCGAAAAAGGTCGTCAAGAAGACGGGAGTAAAGAAACCGAAAGCGGTCGGAGCCAAGAAGTCCTCCGAGAAGGCGTCCAGTGGCACCAAGAGGTCCGCGCCCAAGGAGCGAAGCAAGTCCGCGCCACCAGCCAAGAAGGCGAAGAAGGCGGCGGACAAGCCAAAGAAGAAGCCGGCGGCTGGGAAACCCGCCGCCAAGGCGGCAAAGTCCCCGTCGAAGGCGAAAAAGGCGGCCACCAAACCCAAGACCCCCAAGCCCAAGAAGACGCCCACCAAGGCCAAGCCCGCCGCCAAGAAACCTTCCGCCGCCCAGAAAAAGAAGTGAACCATCACTGCTTCGCCACCGGCGCACCTAGGACAGCAGACAGCGTCCAATCTCGGTCCTTTTTAGGACCATCATGTCTTCCAAAGATGCTTGCCACTCAATGCCCACGCCACCGAGCACGCCCAAAGTTAACATTTATCATGATTAATGCCATGCAAAAACAACGGTCCTATTTAAAATTGATGATGCGACATGGACGGACGAAAAAAAAAAAATTAAGAATAACATTCATAGAACGTGTAAAATGAACAACACGTCACGGAGTATTGTTTTCTTTTCGTAAAGCGCGTCGGGTAAGTTTTCGCACGAACTTTTATTTCATCTCATTTCATGCGTGGCCGTGCCAACGCACTTGCCATGCGCAAAGGAAATTTCATGTCGTCCATCATTCCAATGGATTTACATCGTCGTCAATTATTGTGCGATCGTGCTAAATTCAAACTTTTAAGTATGTACTGGTCCTGAAAAGGACCTTTGTTTTTCGGCCGAAAGTAGCTTTCTAAGCTCGCTCTCCGCGGATACGGCGGGCCAGCTGGATGTCCTTGGGCATGATGGTCACACGCTTAGCGTGGATGGCGCAGAGGTTGGTGTCCTCAAAGAGACCCACTAGGTAAGCCTCGCTGGCCTCCTGGAGAGCCATGACGGCGGAGCTCTGGAACCGAAGATCGGTCTTGAAGTCCTGGGCGATCTCACGCACCAGGCGCTGGAAGGGCAGCTTGCGGATGAGGAGCTCCGTGCTCTTCTGGTATCTCCTGATCTCACGAAGGGCCACGGTACCGGGGCGGTACCTGTGGGGCTTCTTGACGCCTCCCGTCGCCGGCGCGCTCTTGCGAGCGGCCTTGGTGGCCAGCTGCTTCCTCGGGGCCTTTCCTCCGGTGGACTTGCGGGCTGTCTGCTTCGTACGTGCCATTTCTGCGATCTGTAAAAAGCCGGGTCAACGCCGTCTTTTAAGCACTTCCGAGAATGGCGCCAGATAGTACGGGCGACGCTGATTGGTGGAGAGGTCGGGTACGTCATCGCCGCGGCGGCGACGTTTATAAATACCGGCGAAGGTGCATTTCAGGTCATCAGACAGCAGCCCTTACTACGAGCAGACTACAGAGATGACTGGACGCGGCAAGGGAGGAAAAGGCCTGGGAAAGGGAGGAGCCAAACGTCATCGCAAAGTTCTCCGCGATAACATCCAGGGCATCACCAAGCCGGCCATCCGCCGTCTCGCCCGCCGAGGTGGAGTGAAGCGTATCTCCGGACTCATCTACGAGGAGACGCGCGGTGTGCTCAAGGTGTTCCTTGAGAACGTTATTCGTGACGCCGTCACCTACACCGAACACGCCAAGAGGAAGACCGTCACAGCCATGGACGTCGTGTACGCACTCAAGAGACAGGGCCGCACTCTCTACGGGTTTGGCGGTTAGACACGACGCGACGGGATCGCCATCCGACACCCGGCGTACGTCGATAAAAAAGGTCCTTCTAAGGACCAATACAATGTTCAGAGATGGAGCCAATCCTTTGCCATAACGGAACGAAAAATTATTCCCTATTCGCCATAGCGTGTGTGACGGCGATAAATAGTAAAGTAAGACCTGTTCGAACGCACCGGAAAAAAAATGGCGGTGATAATAGAGTTGAAATTGTATGAGCCATTACCGACGTAAAAGACATTGTCAGCGAATCGGAATAAGCACGTGGCAACGGACTGGCGACAATGTAAATCGCGCCGTTGCAACCGTACATGAATTAGCACGTGGCAACGGACTGGCGACAATGTATATCGCGCCGTTGCAACCATGCATGTTAACAAGAAATGAGCGGCAGATTGCAGGTGAAATTTTATGACAGACTATGAAATACATCGTAAACGAATCAGTGTCACCTTCAATCATTCTTCGTTGCATTTCAGCGAACGCTTTCACTTTTTATACGCTGTATTTCCCATCGTTTACCTTAGCCCAATTATAGCTCCACTTTTCAGTCCCTATGCTTATCACGTTTATTGTTATTATTTTTTTTTTCACATGACATTTATCGCGTACATCTCTCTAGTATGTTCTGGTCCTGAAAAGGACCTTTTATGCGCACAGCGTGATGCTTATGCCTTCTTCTCAGTCTTCTTGGGCAGGAGCACCGCCTGGATGTTCGGAAGGACACCTCCCTGAGCGATGGTAACGCCCGACAGGAGCTTATTCAACTCCTCGTCGTTGCGGATGGCCAACTGCAAGTGACGAGGGATGATTCTCGTCTTCTTGTTGTCCCTGGCAGCGTTACCGGCCAACTCGAGGACTTCCGCGGCCAGGTACTCCATGACGGCGGCCAAGTAGACTGGGGCACCGGCACCAACACGCTCGGCATAGTTCCCCTTGCGGAGCAGACGGTGGATACGACCGACCGGAAACTGAAGACCGGCCCTGCTGGAGCGGGACTTGGACTTCCCCTTCACTTTTCCTCCCTTTCCTCGTCCGGACATGGCTGAATGCTTCTTTATCTGGTAGTGCTGTCTAATCGCTGTCCGCACTACCAGTCATTGGCACCCTCGATGATTGAGGGCATGTTAAAACCGTACCGGTGAGAAAGACTCACCCTTACCGGTCAATTTACAAGAGAATATAAAATGGCATTTGAAAAACTTGGCGGCTGTGTGTGTTTGTGTTTGCGTGAAAGAGAAACTTAATAACTAATCTGGGGAAGTGCTTCCCCAGCTAAAGTTAATAAAGGTGACTAAGGCTAAATAACAGCTAAAATTCTTTTTTTTTTGTATTATTTTCATCCCTATTCAGGGATGCTGTCTGTAGATTTATTTTTTATTTATTTATTTATTTTATTTTTTTTTTTTTTTGTATATATATATAAATATATATATATATAAATATATATATATATATTTTTTTTTTTTTTTTTTTTTTTTCTTCTTTTAACAATTTTCGGATTTTACATACATATTTGGTTTATTGTAGTTAGAATTTCTAAATGCTATCCTTGTGGGGTAATTACGTGATAATTGCGTGAAGCGCGCCGGTAGATTACTTGGCTGTCGTACCGGTTTGGAGCAAGCGGGTGGGAAGTTTGAAAATGAATTATGCCGTGAGGCGGCCTGTTAAGAATGGGAAGTTTAGAAATTAATGAATAAAAACGGAAATAAAGAGAACAGAGGCTTGAAAGCGGACGCCGCGGAAGGCTGTGAAGCGGCCTTCCCAAAGTGGCGGGGGAAACTTGAATCGGGGCGGAGAAATACTTATTGCTTAACCTAAACAAGCGCAAGTCCGTGAAGCGGTTACATCTAGGAAGAAATAAGATATTTAAAATTAACAGAAATAGGATAGACTCATAGGAGAGTAATATCTTTAGGCAGTGTATACTTTTTTTTTTCGTGGGGGGGGATAATCCCAGATATTTCTAAGGAGGGGGTTACCTGTGTGCTTTAAGCGTGCGCGAAATGACATCACTTGTTTGCGGATGAATTCCGCGACGGAAGGGAGTTTGTGGGCGCGACGGACATCGGCCATCCGGGTCAGTTTGCTGATGCGTAACAAGGCCCGGATGGATTTATTCTGGAAAATTTCCAATTGGGTCCAAAGCGACTTGCGGACGGCGAAAACCTCGCAGCCGTAGAGAAGCTGCGGGCGGATAATGGATGTGTAAAGCCGGATTCTTTGAGCTGGAGAGAGAGAGGAACCATTGGCGGTAAGGCAGCCGAGTTGGTTCCGCGCGACTACCGCCTTGCGGCGGCAGTATTCAATCTGAGGCGAGAAGGAGAGCTTTGAATCGAGGACGATACCCAGAAAGCGATGCGACGAGGCTCGTGGAATTCTATGTTTGTTGAGGAGTAGAGGGACGTGCGATGGAAGTTTATTAGTACGTTCGAAGTGAACGTGTGTACTTTTTTCCGCGTTGATTTTTATTTTCCATGTTTTCGTCCATGTATGTATTTTTCTTAGGTGCGCATTTAATTTCGTTATATTAGTGTGGCATTGTCGAGATGAAGCTGCGATCGCGGTATCGTCAGCGTACATATGGATGGATGTGAGTGGAGTAAACGGTAAATCGTTCACGTAAATATTAAATAGAAGGGGGCTTAGGAGGGAGCCTTGTGGCACTCCCGCCCCCGCTTGTCGCGTCGAAGAGAGAGAGTCGCCTGACGTCACGACGAATTGCCGACACGAAAGGAAGCTTTGGATGAGAAGGAGAAGGGGGGAGGGAAAGCGGGAGAGGTGGAGTTTGTAAAGGAGGCCTTCGTGCCAGACACGGTCAAAGGCTCTGGCGACGTCTAAAAACACAGCGTCAGTGACCATTTTCTGGTTAAATCCGTGCGAGATTTTTTCACAAAGGCGGAGGACTTGGTGGTTTGCTGACACGTGCTCTCGAAAGCCCAGCTGTTCGGGGCGGAGGATGTTATTTTCCGAGGCGTGTTTTTGGAGACGATCTAGAAGGATTTTTTCAAAAATTTTCGAAATATTGGAGAGTAAAGTAATCGGACGGCTATTACCGGGAATGGTTGCGTCTTTTCCGGGTTTGGGAAGAAGGAAGATTTTGCCAAGTTTCCAAGGAGAAGGATAGTGGGAACAGATGTAACACTGATTGAAAAGGTCGGAAAGAATGAGCGGGAAGGACGGGATTTTTGAGGCGAGTTTTAATTCTCGGTTTGAGACGTTGTCCAACCCGGGAGCTTTTCTCGGGGAAAGGGAAGAGAGGATAGACGAAATCTCCTTAGCCGAGGTGATCGGTTCCAGAGAAGACGAATTGGGAGGAATGGAGTTTAGAAACTGGCGGATTTCCGGATCGAGAGGAGAAGGGGAAGGATCCACAGACATGGTGGACTCGAGGTGATCGGCCTGGATGTCCGCCTTGCGCTGTGGGTCGAAAATAAATGAATCCCGGAATTTAATCGGGGGATTGGTTGCTTTTGGGCGGCGACGAAGAGATTTCGACAACCGCCACAGGGAATTGTCTACAAAGGATAGGGATTCAATATGACGGAGCCATTCCTGAGCGGAGTAGGCTGAGATAGCCTTTTTTACCTCCGCCGCGAGTTTATTATACGCGGTTTTGAGATCGGGAGTTCTTTCGCGCTGCCAGGTACGTCTGGCAACGTTGCGACGCTTGATTTTAAAGAGAATGTCGGCGGGGAGAGGGTGACGCCCTTCGCCCGCACGTGGTTTGAAAATATCCTTCGTGACCGATCGTCTGGCCTCGGAAAAGGCTTCGGCGACGGCCGAAGCACGGCGGTCGAGAATCTCGGGGGTGGGGGAGGAAAGGGGGGACAGCTGCTCGAGTTTGTTTGCAAGGGTGTCGGGGAACCGAGCCCAGTCAATGACCTGGCGGAGTGGGGGGAGATGGGCTTGCGGCCCAAGGGGAAGACGAAACAGAAGGGGAAAGTGATCCGAGGCGAAGTCTCGAATGACCGAGGGACGCTCGTGGAAGGGGAGGTTGACCGAGAGGGCGAAATCAATTACGGAGCACGTGCGCGGGGACCGGGACACGTGGGTTGGTTCGGAAGGGGCGAGGATGGAAACGGGTTTGCCCTCGATGAAGGCGAGAAGGGTTCGGCCGTTGGTGTTCGTGGACGAGCAATTCCAAGCGACATGTCTCGAATTCCAATCTCCGACGAACAAACCGTTCTTACTCTGAGACGTCAGCAGAGATAGATCGTTTCTATTCAATTTACGTGAGCGACCCGGACTATTGTAAATGGAATAAATGTTAATGTGTCCTAGCGTTGTATGGACTTTTATTCCTAGAGCCTCGATGTTCGTCAAAATGGGAACGTCCAGAAGAGAGTGGGATAAATCACGTTTAATTAGAACAGCTACTCCTCCCCCTGGAGTGTTCCTGTCCAATCTATGCGTAATGTAATGTTCGGAGTAGAAGGAAATGTGTGGTTTTAGAAAGGTTTCCTGTAGGAGGATAATGTCAATGTGGTGCGTGGTAGCGTAGTGTAAAAGTTCGTGTTTTTTGTGGTGTAAGCCGTTACAGTTCCAAGATAGTATTTTTAAATTTGTGCTTAAGATCCCCGTGTGCATATTATGTGTGCATACAGAGTAGCTGTTCTAATATATACATTTTTTTCTCCTGCATTGTGGGAGCGTTTTGAATACCCGACATGATGGAACGAAACCAGCGCAGAAGTTCCGGGCCATCTGGGTTCGCGTTAGATGAAGGGGGCGGGGGAGCTGGGGCGGAAGCCGGAGGAGGAGGAGGGGTAGCGGAGTCACTAGGGTAGGGAAGACCATGCGGTCGAGAAAGGGACTTGGAGGGGAGGGCGGGGAAGGCCGAGGACGAGTCCACAGCTGAGGCGAAGGAGCGGGAGAGGGGGGGAGGAATTCCGGCGGGAATCGCCCGGCCCGAGGCCGCGCGTCGTTCAAAGCTCTTTTTCTTCGCCTCACGGTGAATTTCACAGCCCCGGTAATTCGCTGGGTGATCTTTAAGACAGAGAAAACACGTAGCGGGGGATTCCTTTGATTTTTCGCATGCGGAGCTCAAGTGGGCGCCTCCGCAGCGAACGCAATTCGGGTTTAGGTGGCAGTGGTTTTTTGTGTGGCCGATGCGCTGACAGCGATGGCACTGCACCGGATCACCCGACTTGCGAAATGGAGTTATTTGGACTCGGAGTCCCGCGAGCGCGTGAATGCTTTGAAAAGCCACAGTATCGATATCGCTTGCACAAGAGATGTGGCACACGTTTGTCGGGTAACTCGGGACCGCCTTGAGTTTTAATTTACGCTCCTCGTCTGAAGGACGAGTAGAGTAAATGCGCCGTACTGAATGCACCTGAAAACCCAGCGAATGAAGTTGTTCAAGAATAGTATCATCCGAAACTGATGGGGCGACGCCTCGCAGAGCGAATTCCTTACGTTTGTTCTCGGGGAGCTGGTAGGTGACGAACGGAATGTTCAGTTCTTTTAAGATTCCGTTCACTGAATTGTAGTCTGTGATATTGCTGCACTTTACAACAGCCGTGGACCTGCCTGTGCAGTGGGAAATGGGCGGAATTGAGCAAGCTCGCTGCATGCGAGCATGTAGCTCAGCCCATTGCGAGATGTCTGCAAGCCGAAAAGGAGGAATCCTACCGGCGCGCGTAGGAAGCGACTGAGTCGCTTCAGAGGGCGGCTGCTGAACCGGTCGTGAGGCGGCCGGGACGCTAGCGGGGGGAGAGGTGACCGGTTCACTCAGAAGCGTGAAACGGTTCTGAACCGCCGTTGAAGACGGCGGAGCAGCGGTAATCGCGCCCGATGCCATGGAGCGACGACGCTTATTAGCAACCAGGATAAAACCGTCTTCAGCGGTGGGGGGAATACCATTTTCAAAAACATAGCCATTTTTCGAAGACAAGAAATCGGAATATTGACCGGTAAGGGAAGAGTCACTCACCGGAGAATCCTGATCCGCTCCTACCGCGACGTCCATTGGCACAGGCGCAGGAGTGGTGTCAGGGAGCGTGCTAGAAGTCAGTCGGATGTCTGCGGCACCAGAAGGAGCAGCAGAGGAGGCGGCGTTGGACGGGCGAACGGCAGGAGTCGGCGTTGAGGTGCGGAGATCGGCGAGCAGCTCATCTCTCTCGTTCACTGAGAGAACGGCAAGAGCAGCTCTCGCGGCTGCCACAGCTGATTCCGCGGGAGATGCAGCCATCGCGGAAGAGGAGACGGACGGAGTTAAACACGATTCCGAGATTGCATCCTCGGAAGACGGAAGGTATTGCAGTATAGCCCGGCGACGCAGGGATTGCGTCCCGAGGTTAATGTTGGCGTCCCGACAACCACGGGGATGGAATAGCGGGCCTTCAACGTGTTTTTTTGATGAAATTTTTACACGCATAATCAATTAATTATACAGTGAAGGGCGCACATTCATAGCGGGACATAGACGCCAACGATGACAAGCCCGCTGAGCGGGGCAGGAGGGGAAGGAGGGGAGGGGAAAGTGAAAGGCCACGGCCGAGCGGCGGCGGGGCCTGCACGAGCTGGCGACGCGCAGTCTGGGAGCGCTGCAGGGGGAGGGGGTGGCACGCGACCGGCCTGCCTGGGCGGTCGGGCGAGCGGCGGCTCCGGCGGGCACAAAGGGTCCGCACGGCGGCACTAAGAAAACACAAAGGCGGCCCGAGATTTTTCAAAAGAAAAGGGCGCACAGACGGAAGAAAAACACGTCCGTCCTCAACGAAGGTTGAGCAAAGAATCAAAATCTAATCGCTGTCCGACTCCTGGGCGCATTTATATAGGCTGCCGCCGTCCGAGCGACGCCACATCATGCTTTTACGTGATTGGTCGTCGAGGAGATTCGGCTCACGGAACGGACCAGGGGTACATAAGCAGGCGACTGATGTTAGGCAAAAATACTGAAATCGACCCCGTTCGCCGAACGTGATCACCATGCCACCCAAGACGAGCGGAAAGGCTGCGAAGAAAGCGGGCAAGGCCCAGAAGAACATCTCCAAGGGAGACAAGAAGAAGAAGCGCAGGAGGAAGGAGAGCTACGCAATCTACATCTACAAAGTGCTGAAGCAGGTGCACCCCGACACCGGAATCTCCAGCAAGGCCATGAGCATCATGAACAGCTTCGTCAACGACATTTTCGAGAGAATCGCCGCCGAAGCTTCTCGCCTGGCTCACTACAACAAGCGCTCCACCATCACCAGCCGGGAGGTGCAGACCGCCGTCAGGCTCTTGCTTCCCGGTGAGCTGGCCAAGCACGCCGTCTCCGAGGGGACCAAGGCCGTCACCAAGTACACCAGCTCAAAGTAAATTCCTCGACGGGATTGCTTTGATGCATCCTAACGGCCCTTCTAAGGGCCATGAAATAATCTTCAGTTTTCAAATACCCGACTGCGATGGGCAATCGTCAATACTCGGCCGCAAAGGACGTACATAAATAAACGTAAAGAGTCCCACGCTTTCCTCCGATTCACCAACTACTTACCTGGTGTGCACGCGCGCGGTTCACGAAAAAATAGAGTAAATGTAAAGGAGAAACTTATGACAATAAAAGATGGACGAATTTCTAACCTCCTACTCAAATATATTTTCTACTGCTATGCGTCTGCATTTGATGAAAATGACCGTCGAGATATTAAGGAAAAAATATTATATTCCCATGATTACTTCCCTTTCACCCAGTACTTTTCAAACCACTGACCTGCTATGCTCGTTTCTCAGACGTAAGCCTTGACTTACATGTCTCCCTCCGTCAAAAATAATATGGATTCACGGCGTCCCTCCGAAACTGGTACGCTTGTGGTCACGTTGCTCCTGCTTCACTTCCAGGGGCAGTAAATGACAGGTTCCCACATGCCCTTCCCACGCGGCCGTTTTTCCGCGAAGGCTAATTCCGCTTAACCTCCCGTCCCATCCGCTGCGTCGTAAAACTCCTCGGGGGTTCAACGCGAGGAGGCAGGCAGGTAATGCGACCCGTCCTCGCCCCAAGTTTCTACGTTAACCAGAAAAGGGCTGTCGCAATGACCCACGTGGCATTCCGCACGAGGAAGAAATTTCTGTGGAAACCATGACCCTCGCAAGCATAGAACGCAGCTGGGCAACAGCGTTCCTTGTACATTCACCAAGTCGTGACGAGCAGGCGTCGCAATAAACAAAATGGCGGGCAGTGAGCGCTTCCGTGGATTTTCCATTGTGCTAATTCTATCCAATCAATCAATTCCCAGAAACTATTTCTACGGAATGCATCGTCGTTCACAGCATATGGAATCAGCATCATTCGCACAAATAACAATTTATATAATGGGCACCGGGTTTCCTTCTTGGAAAATCGGCATCTCGCTGAAACAATGTTGATAAACCTCCTCTGAACGAATCCCCCAAGTATTTCAACGTCGAATGAATGATTTTTCATCCTTTTCCGCTATAATTTTGCGATACTGCAACGATTTAACAGCAATTGATTACAAATGCATCGAGACAGACGTGAGAAGTACACCAGTTCTTTGATCACCATGCCTCCAAATGACCGATTCTTGATATAGTTTTGCACCGGGGTCCCTTCCGCGGGACACGAAGGTTTTCCCGGTGCGAGACGGCTCATTCCCTTCCTTTGAACGAAATTAACCTTTCAAGAAATCTTTACTTGTCTTGTCACGCCACAGAACAGAAAATGTTTCTCTAGGCAAAAGTTAAATGGTCCCAGTCCCAACTTACCCGCTAATTTTATTACGTTGATACACAAGGGATGGAAGGCACACGTTAATGTTGTTTATTTCTTTGCGGGATTAGGAAAATGAAATCTAGGGAAAAGAGGTCGAAGTTTGACGTGAAAGAAGAATCTTTAAAATTAGCGGCCGGTATAATCATTTATGAGATGATTGCATAACGTTTTCATTAAGGCAACTCTTCCTACAACTGCTTTCTTTCCGAGTGCATTTCTGACGAAAAAGGTTGCCGCATGTGCCTACCTGTCCGTCCTTTTAGCATTTCTACTTTCTGCAAATTTGGTGAAAATCTTTACCGCATTAGCCCCATTGAAGAATCCACCCCGGCCGTAATTTGACACTTGGTACACGAGATCGTCACATCACCGTATTCGACAACCGATTTCCCGCAGTGGCGTTAACCGAAGGACGCTCGGCTTTGAGGACAATAGTGATTCGTGAAGCGATATTTAATCAGATTCACCTAGTAACAGTGGCCGGGAATGGAATAACGTCCTTGCCTAGGCAACTTAGTAACATACAACTTAACTACGGACGGGAGAAAATGCCGACGAGCCGTGAAGCGGTGTACATTTCATAACGATCGTGTGATTTTAAGACTCATGATATACACCATGACGATTAATTACCTTAGCAGTTGTGGTGATGCTTAATCACCGGGATATCATGTAATGTCATACCAGTCACAGCGAGGCGTTAATACTTAACATCGAACTTTGTCAAATTTGTGTAGTTGAAATCACCCTTATGACATCTGTTAATAAATTCATCCACACAGAGTACCAAATTAGTAAAATATCTCGGGTACGCAGCGATATGTAAACGGAGACAGTTTTTTTTCAAAATCTCGGAATGGATGACAAACATCCTCCATTAGCGAACATTTATGACAGTCATCACCAAAATACCTACCTCCTGCCGTGATAATGTCAAATTTTGCAATGCAACTACTGGTAATAAGAATGATTAAATTCGAGTCAACTAGTGTTACTTTCGAATAACGTTCCCCCATTGACACAACTGTCATTTACATATGAACACTAGAAACTAACACACACGAACGTGCACATAGACCTACGCAACCTTCAGTCGTCTACTTCATCGCGAGTGGATTGAATCCTCTTTACTCCCGATTGACTTTCGCTTCACATTGCAATGATCCCAGATTGGCCGGGGAAAAGACGACTATTTGTTTTCCTGTTCACTGGAATGCTTATTTCGTATCTTTTATGGTGATGTGCTAGGTACCAGACAGCTTAAAATTG